>NC_140963.1:90793981-90828981 GCF_056783735.1 Eptatretus burgeri
GGGGGGTGGGGGGGGGGACAGATTCATGGTACAAGTCAGAGCGGTGCGTTTTTAAATCGTTACCAAAGTAACGTGCCTTCTCATCAAAAATGTGAAATGCACGGTGCTTGCATCAGCGGCTCCACCTTCCTTAGCCTGCCTGACCTTGCATGCCCATGCATCTCATGTCTCTTGGGCAGGGCTGGGCTTTTGTTCTCCACTCTGTGCACGTGCCTGCCATGCTTTCTGAGCCAAAAGACTGTTGTCGGTTGTCTCTAAAATGTGGAATAAATCTCTGGATCGGGAGCACTGTGATGCAGTTCAGAGCTGGGGTTTAACCAACATTGCATGGATCATGCCGTTTTTGTCGCAGTTTGCTGCGAAAGCTGTGCAATCCATGACAAAATGATCTTGGCTGAGAATGTCACATAAATCTGCTTGCACGCAAAGCATTCATTCGTCCTGTGTCGCTTGGCTCCTTCCTCCAATTTGTGCCTGGGTGTCGTGCCTGGCAATTAAAATTATACAGCTGATGTTTCATTTTTGATTGTTACAACCCTTTGCTTGATTGATCTCTGTGTATGAGACAATCAAATTGCACAGCTTGCTTTGTGCACATCTGCTCCACATCGCCTGGAAGGTGACAGATAGCTCTCTTGCCACAAAGATATGTCAAAACTCACATTAAAGTCTCCACAAACGGAAACCCATAAATGTATGTGCCTTCTTTGGTGTCATCATCTGTGCCCTTGTCTTCGCTGTAACTTTGGGATCAACCACCAATGGAGTATGTTAATTTGTCAATTGTCTCCTAATATGTTGACATTCAAGACGTATGAGAAAAAGCTTCATATATATCAGCAAAGCTGAAAAATATAACTCTTCTCTATGTCAGTATGGAAGCAAATATATACAGTGTGTTATTTACAAGGATTTACAAGGGACTTCAATGCAGGAAGAGGCCATTAGGCACATGAAGCCTGTTCAATTGTATCACTACTTCCAGATGCCTATCCAACTCCATGCTACTGTCACTACTCTCTTGCATGGAAACCATTCCATGCACTCATCACTGAGTGAAAGACCCCTGCCTTACTATTGTCCTAAATCTCCTCTCTTGATCCCTTTTTTATTTTTATTTTACAGCATCTAAGGCTCGTCGTGGAGTTGCCCCACACACATGGACATACACACAAATACAAGAGACACAACACACTGGACTGTTAGACGAGACAAACAGCCATTGAGCTTTGGGGAAGTGCTGTCACTTCTCGGGACTCTCTGGGTACCAGTGACACCACAACGATGGCACCACCTTTCTTACTGCACTCCTATGAAGGAGCTTCCTCCTCCCCTTGGAGCCCATCACGTTACATGTCCACGTACCTTGTTCATCTCCAGACCATGAACACTTCTAGTGCCCCTCCCAGTGGCAGTGTGATGCATGCCAATGTGGAATGTACCAAGGTTCATCAGAAAACCGGCATTTAAGAATTGTGGAAATCCTCACCTGATTGGAAGGGATCAATGCCTTGCTTGAAATGATACATGCAGGGCATGTGGAAAATTAGGTCACTGGGTCAAGCTGTGCTTGTCCACAAGATTCAGGCAGGCACATCAGCAACGACAATTACAATGGATATACCAGACGAGGGTATGCAGGGGTTCACCTCGTGCAATGTATTTGATTGAACAAAATGAGCCTCAGAACCATGAACAGTCACAGTCTCAGGAAAGGTATAACAACATGGACTGTGTTGATCATGATTGTTTTGTTTTGTTTTTAATGCGATCAGCACTCAAATACGCCATGAGATGAAGTATTCACTCAGGTAAACATACTGCATGTCTTTGCCACAGACCAGGCACTCATCTATTGTCCCAAAAGGTGGACACAGGTGTCAGAGGGAATACCCTCCTTTTGTGCCTCTTCCATCAGATGTTTCCAGAGGAATTCAGCAAAAAAAAACATCCTCCTATAAATAATAGTTCTTCACTCGATCACTAATGTTAAGCTTACTGATTACAAAGAAACTCCTATCAACTGCATTGGTACTGTTCACATCCAATGCAAGTTCATGAAGTCGCCTTGGATGCACCCTCATTTCTTTGTTGTCGATGTCCCTGGCCCAGCCATCCTTGAACTTCCATCATGTGATACCATGAATAGTGTCACCATGCACTGTGCCATTGACAAACCAATATCCAACAGAGTAGAAGACTTACTCGCTGTACCTCCACAACAGTTTGACCATGTTGGTGAGTTTCAGGCCATACACAAACTTCTTCTTGATCCGAATGTGCCTCCTTATTTTAATGCTCCTCGCAAACACCTATTGCTCTGAAGGATAAAATTCAGTCTTACTTCGACAACATGGAGTGTCTTGGGGTTATTAGGCACATCGAGGAATCAACAGAATGTGTTAGCTCATTAACATATGTCACAAAGAAGGACGGTGACATTCGTCAGGTCAGGTGAGGTATGGGAGCATGTGCCGCAGCAGCGCGTCACCGCGTCCACTTTCCGCCGGTACTCCAGAAGCCTCCATTTGGCCATCTCACAGGCAGATGCCTGGCTCATTCCAATCTCCTTGAGATGCCGATCAACCTGCTGCAACCATGCGGCACGTGGTTGGCCCGTTGGCTTCCTCCACTCACAAGGCTCCCTCGCTGGCAGAATCTGGTGAGCAGGATCAGCGGCAGGAAAATGAGCCACGTGTCCATACAGCCGCAGCTGATGCTGAAGGACTATACAGGTAACACATCTCATCTGAGTCTCTCTCAGCAACTGCTCGTTGGACACAAAGTCTGACCAGCGAGAGCTAATAATTTTCCAAAAAGACCTGGTACCGAAGGAGTTAAGTCTCAATCTCAGATCCTTGGTCAGAGTCCAAGTCTCACATCCGTGGAGCAAGATTGAAAGCACCAAGGACTTGAAGACTCAGACTCCGACCCAGACGTATTTTGACCTCTGGCTCACAACATGCGGAGACATTAATATCACTGCTCAGGTAAGTGAATCTCTCCATGACCTCAACATCCTCACCAGAAACAGGTACAGATAAGATAGCAGTATCCAAGATGTCATTCAAAGCCTGGATCTTAGTTTTGACCCAAGAAACCTGTAATCCCAGCGGCTCTGACTCCTCCTGCATTACATACTGTTTGAACGTGAGTTGGACCATATATATATATATATATATATATATATATATATATATATATATATATATATATATATATATATATATATATATATATATATACACACAGTTAAGCCCAAAATTATTCATACCCTTACCAAATTTGGAGTATTTTGAATCGTGTTATTTCAGGAATGAGTTTCTTCTGGCTTAAGTTACATAAGAATGTGACAAACAGCTGAAAGAATCACTGCAAGAGACATTTCAAGAAATACATTGTTTTGGGGGTATTTTATTCATAGATTTACAAAAAAAATCTCATGTCCATTATAATTGATATCCTTATTTAGATCAGTTCAAAGTCACATTCAGTAATCAATGGAAAAACCTCTGTTTGTGATTACAGCCTCCAAACAGTTTTTATACTTGCTCACAAGGTTTTTGCATGTCTCTACAGGGATTTTGGTCCACTCCTCCTTCACGAAGCTCTCCAGGTCATTGAGGTTGGAAGGCTTCCTTGCCATCACTCAGGTCTTGAGCTCCCTCCACAGATTCTCGATTGGGTTGAGGTCCGGACTTTGGCTTGGCCACTGCTAGAACGTCTACATCATTATCCCGGAACCATTTCTTGAATGACTTGGCGGTGTGTTTTGGATCGTTGTCCTGCTGATACGTCCAATGCTCTCCGAGGTGAAGTTTCTCTGCGCACTGTTTGATGTTTTCCTCAAGGATGTCAATATACTGCTCCTTTTTCATGATGCCATCCACTTTGTCGAGATTGCCGGGCCCACTGGCTGGGAAACATCCCCAAAGCATTATGCTCCCGCCTCCATGCTTGATGGTTGGGACTGCGTTCTTAGGGTTGTATGCTTCACCTTTCCTTCGCCAAATGAAAGCAACATCTCTGAACCCGAAAAGCTCCATTTTCGTCTCATCCGACCACAGAACTGAGGACCAAAAGCTTGGATATTTGTCCAGGTGAGCATTTGCAAAGGCAAGAGGAGCCTTTCTGTGCCTGGGATGGAGGAGTGGTCTTTCTTGGTCGGCGTCCATGCAGACCCCCCCCCCCCCCCCTTGTGCAATGTCCACTGGAGTGTCTGCCTTGATATCTTTGTCCCAGACTTGCCAAGGTTGTTCAAGAGAGTCATAATAGTGATCCGTGGATTGTTGTTGGCCTCTTGCCATACTTTTCTTGCCAGACGAGGAGACACCTTTGGCTTCTGACCACGTCCTTCAATGCTTTTTACAGTGTGGAACTCCTTGTACTTCCTAATTATGCTTTGTATGGTGGCAACTGGCACTCGGAGCTGCTTCGAAATAGCTTTGTAGCCTTTCCCCTCCTTGTGAGCATTCACAATGCACAACCAAAGGTCCTCACTGACTTCTTTCTTCTTCGCCATGCTGACAATAACCTGAAAATGATTGCATCAGCTCCCCTTAATTTATAGTCTAAAAGCAGTGTGTTGTTCCATACCATTCCTCACTGTACGTTCAATAGACCACATTTGTAATGCATTCAGATTGTATGCACACATCTTGGAATAATTGCATAACATTATAAAGAATCTTAGGAATATCAAAAGCATGTGCATTATCACAAATATTGGCCTCAATTCTGAGACTTGGTATGGGGTATGAATAATTTTGGACAGGCATAAAAACAGAAATCTTAACATTTCTATTGTTATGCTAATGATGTTGAGCGAAAATATATGTGGATTTGTTCATGCCAACTAAATGTCCCTGGGTGAAGTGAAAGTTCCACCACTTCAGCTTGTAGGAATGAGATAATGCAAAACTCTCAGATTTTTCATAGGGTATGAATAATTTTGGGCTTAATTGTATGTGTGTGTATATATATATATATATATATATATATATATATATATATATATATATATATATATATATATATATATATATATATATATATATATGTACTGGTGGGGCATGCATGCTTACACACTGCAAGAAAGTTTGAGTGCACCCATCCGACGTGCATACATAATAAATACAAGCTTTATATATTTGATGATGTGGATTGTGAGAGAGCTTTATATATTTGATGAAGTGTATTGTGCTTGCATTCTGGAAGCAGCTATATAACTCAAATAAATCAAGAATTAATGATTCCTCTGAGCTTTTTATATAAAATATTACATCTATAGTAATTATTCATGTAAATATGGCAAAAATTTTAAATAAGAGGTGGAAGAGGTGTGTGTTCGCTTTACCTAGCAACCGGTTCTCGTGTAAGTTCGTCTGTCTTGGGTCACTTGACCCACAGTGAGTGGACCGAGGCTGCACTAGCTGACTCTCATTCACTGATATTTTCGTTTATGGACATTATATGATGGTTTTGTGATTTATTTTTCCTGGGACATTGGCTTTGAGTTGCATCAGTATGCCTAAATTAAGCTTTCGACCCCACCTCAAAGGTACGAGACATTTATATCAGTGAGTCAGTGAGTGAATAAGTGAGTAACAGTGTCAGTGGTTAGAAAGAGCTTTAAATATTAGATGTCATCATCATCATCATCATCATCATCATCATCATCATCATCATCATCATCATCCCTGCCCTATGCATTGCGTTGGTGCTCCTGAATCAATTACTAGGGTACAATCTTGGTCAGGTTAACTCTCCAACTTAAGTCCATGCAGGATTTTGGAATTTGCCCATGGCGCTGGTGATAGCTCGCCCACTCTTCGCGAAGGAGACTGTGCAATCTTTAACATCAACCAACAAATGCAGGCAGACAGGACACCCAGTTTAACGTCCATCTGAGGGATGGCACACACGTTCATGAATCATCCTGCCTGTGAAATACTGGGATGACAGTTTATAGCTGGGCCGAGATTCAAACCTAAGCTGGACAGCTTTGAGGCGTGTGTGAATACCTTCCGACCATCCTGCCAGCATATATATGTATATGTATATGTATACGTATATAACACCATGCTGATGTCTGTGCCTGTCCCATATTCACATCCCCTTTCCGCCCCAGACATCCTCTCCTCCAGTGAGACAAGAGAAACGTTCTTGATTTGAATTTGACCGTTATTTGATCAAACTAAATCAACTCAGGCACAAAAAAACATTTGAGCCCATCTTCAAAGGATTTATGAATATGCATTATTTTTATAGGCACGTGTGGATTTCTGTTCATTTCTGTTTGCCTGACCATTTTTAAACAGTTATATCTCTCTCTCTCTCTCTCTCTCTCTCTCTCTCTCTCTCTCTCTCTCTCTCTCTCTCTCTCTCTCTCTCTCTCTCTCTCTCTCTCTCTCTCTCTCTCTCTCTCTCTCTCTGCAGACCGAAAGGGAAGAAATGATTAATGATGAAGCATTAGCTTGAGTTTTTTTCTGTATGGAAAGGATAAATAAATTTGTTCCGTCAAGGTCAGTTATTTTCTGCTCACTTGCTTGACATCTCGTGGCTGTTGTTGCCATGCAAATACAGCCCATCCAAAAGCTTCACCAGAAAAGTACTTTAATTGCTTTCTCAGTGTAGGCCAGCCAGATCATGAAAGACTTGGAGCAAAAACGTTCACTGGCCAACCTCACAAGAAGGTGGGAATAATTGGGGCCAGAATAGAAGTGGCAGAGACACGCCAGAGAGGATTTTTGTGACATAAGATTATGGTTTACATTCTATTTTAAACAAGCTAAGCTCTTTCCATGTTGTGGACTTTTTTTTCTCCAGGTAATAAAACGTTTTTTGTGGATATTGATGGAGGCCCTTCTCTTGACTGAGCATCAAGGTGCTCACGAGAGGTATGCACAGAGCGCTTCTATTGCTCAGAACCAATCCTGGACAGATTGCCACTCTGTTGCGAAGAAACAATGTTCGACAAATTGCCATTGTTTCTTCATCATCGTATACCATGATGTAGGTATAGAGCCTCGGTGATGCCAAAAGTATACATACGAGCTCTCATACGAGCCTCGACAAGGTATACAAAAAACAAAAGTTTATTGGCTGGTGTTACAATGCTGGATGGGTGGCCACTCTGACAGGTTGCTCTGTTTCAAGGTGTGGAACTTTCTGTTTGAGCAGCTGTGGGAATCGAACCCACTTCAGTGAGGTAAATGTGACAACACTTTATCCACTCCACAACCAAGCTGCTCTTCTGGATATGAGCTGAGCTTTTTTTGAAAGTCTGTTCATTTTTTTAAAGATTGTGCTCGAAAACGAAAATAAAATTGTTCACCTCATCTTGGCAGTTAAACTGAATATAAGTTTTGAGACTGCAAGCAATTTATTTCATGAGGGTGAAGTGGTTCAAATTTTACCTTCACTTCTGTTTCCAACTCAAGTTGCATAGAGCTCGACTTCAACCTGTAATCATCACCAAACTGTGCAGCGAATAAATTATATATATATATATATATATATATATATATATATATATATATATATATATATATATATATATGTACACTTTTATGGATATCTTTCTGTATATATACAAACACACATAAAAACATACATACATACAGTACATGGCCAAAAGTATGTGGACACCTGCTCATCCACCATGTTAATCCAAAATCATGGGCATTAATATGGAGTTGGTCCCCCCTTTGCTGCGATAACAGCCTCCACTCTTTTGAAAAGGCTTTCCACTAGATGTTGGAACATTGCTGTGGGGATTTGTTTCCATTCAGCCACAAGAGCGTTAGTGAGGTCGGGCACTGATTTTGGGCAATGAGCTCTGGCTCGCAGTCGGCATTCCAATTCATTCCAAAGGTGTTCGATGGGGTTGAGGTCAGGGCTCTGTGCAGGCCAGTCAAGTTCTTCCACACCGATCTCGACAAACCATCTCTGTATGGACCGCACTTTGTGCACGGGGCATTGTCATGCTGAAACAGGAAAGGGCCTTCCCCAAACTGTTGCCACAAACTTGGAAGCATAGAATCATCTTGAACATCATTGTATGCTGTAGCATTAGGATTTCTCTTAAGGCCCTGTCACACCTTGACGATTTAGCCAGCGTATGCCTGACATATGCAAAATTGGGCTAAAACGCCAGCACACGTTGAATACGTTCTGGGTAAGTTGTGTATACGTTAAGAGCACGCTGAAAAACGCTGCCATACATCGTAGTATGCTGGCTTTCATCGTTGTACTTTGCGGTTGTCCTCAAATTTTTGCATGCTTGAAATTTTACGAAGTATGCCGGCGTATGACTCACACGTTCCGCGACGCTGGCCATAAGTTGTAGGCACGTTATGCGATCGTTGACACATGTTACTTGTAAGTTACTCATAAGTCGAAACACATCGAGGTAATGATTAGCTTACCTGAAACTTATTTCTAACCTATGAGTAACGTGCTTTGAACCTATGTGTAACATACCTCCAACGCATATTGATGTATGTAGACGTATTTGATTGACGTCTTCCGGACGACCACAGAATTTACTGAACGTGTTTCTAACTTACAGCTACCATATAATGGTGTATTGGCAGCGTTAAAAAACAACAACAACAACAATAACTTCCGATATTTCGTCACGTGCCGTTTCGTCACGTCCGATTGCCTCTTCAGTTTGCTCATATCTTATTCTTAGTTCCTCCTCTGTGAATATTTTCTGTTTGAGGATATTGTCACTTAAAAACTTAAAAAGCAACTTAAACGAAACTTAAAAGCAAATGTCCGAATATATTTTAAAATTCGTGATAGACTAAAATAATAATAATAATAAAAAAACAACAACAACAACAACAACAACAACAACTTCAGATATTTTGTCACGTGCCTTCACGGAGCCAAGGAGAAAAAAATAAAATGTGCCTTGATGGAGAAAATAAGTTTTGGGTATGCTAAACATTACCTCGACGTGTTTCGACTTATGAGTAACTTACAAGTTGCGTGTGTTGACGCGTGTCAACGATCGCGTAACGTTCCTACAACTTATTCCCAGCGTAGCGGAACATGTGAGCCATACGGCGAGTACGTCGTAAAATTTTCAGCATGCTTGAAATTTCACGACGTACTAAACGTACCACGAAATATGACAGCATACTTCATCGTTTTTCAGTGTGCTCTTAACGTATTCGACGTGTGCCAGCGTTTTAGACACATTTTTCATAGGTCGGCATACGCTGGCTAAATCGTCAAGGTGTGACTGCGATGTTGACACTTCCAATTCTCAAGCGGTTATGATTTAAATCGGCGTGTGGCAGGTTTTTAACAGGCTACGCCACGAGTTTGTCGGCGATACGTGCAGCGCGCTATGCCTAAGTTAAACTATAGTTGGGCACAGGTTGTGAATGCTGACAACAGGCTAAGAATTCGTTGGTATAAGTTATCTCTAAGACAACGAAACGTTCTGTGCCCATTATTAATATGTTATGCATATGACTAACATGTTATGCATACGACCAAAACTTTAAAAAAACATCAAAATTTCAGCGTACGCCAACGTTTTACATACATTTTTATCCGTTGCCATTACTGGCTAAATCGTCAAGGTGTGACAGCACCTTGAATTGGAACTAAGAGGCCTTGCCTGAACCATGAAAAACAGCCCCAGACCATTATTCCTCCTGCATCTAACTTTACAGTTGACACTATGCATTTGCGCAGGTAGCATTCTCCTGGCATCTGCCAAACCCAGATTCGTCCGTCAGACTGCCAGATGGTGAATCATGATTCACCACTCCAGAGCATGCGTTTCTGCTTTCCAGTCCAATGGTGGTGAACTTTACACCACTTCAGCCGACGCAATTAGTATTGCGCATAGTGATCTTTGGCTTGTGTGCATCTGCTTGGCCATGGAAACACATTTCATGAAGCACTTGATGAACAGTGTTTGTGCTGACGTTGCTTCCAGAGTCAGTTTGGACATTGGTAGTGAGTGTTGCTATCGACGACAGATGATTTTTCTGCACTACGCGCTTCAGCACTCGGCAGTCCTGTTCTCTGAGCCTGTGTGGCCTACCACTTCGTGGCTGAGCTGTTGTTGCTCTGAGACATTCCCACCTCACAATAACAGCACTTTCAGTTGAAAGAGGCAGCTCAAGCAGGGCAGAAATTTGACGAACTGACTTCTTGGAAAGGTGGCATCCCATGACGGTGCCATGTTGAGAGTCACTGAGCTCTTCAGTGTGGCCCATTCCCCCGCCAATGTTTGTCTATGGAGATTGCATGGCAGTGTGCTTGATTTTATACAACTGTCAGCAATGGTTGTGGATGAAATAGCCGAATCCAATAATTGGAAGGGGTGTCCGCATGCCTTTGGCGATGTCGTGTACATGTATGCATGAATATTACATGCAATATTACATGTACACATGGTGGAGAAGGTGGTTGGTGGTTGGTGTTGTGGTTGGTCCAAAATAACGATAGTAAAAGAAAAACAGCTACCTCAAAGATCACAGCCCTTTAGACAACGGTGGGGAAATTTATCTGAACACAGACTTATCGGCATAACTGATCTAAGGACCTATATGGTTTTCTGCGAATTTCCACAGCTGTAACACAATATATATATATATATATATATATATATATATATATATATATATATATATATATATATATATATATTAATTACACATATTGACGCACCTCCGGACTGTTATGCTGAGCATCACATTGCCATGGATTATGCCTCACACGGTCTCTCTCTATCGAGTGCAGCCTGTGGCTGCGGGTTGCATCATTGGTTGGGATGCGGCTATGCCGCTGATGCAGTGTCCCCCTTACCAGTACACTGGTACTCATTTTGCCGACCTCAGGAGGATGACAGGCTGAGTCAACCTCCTGGTGTATTAAATCAGCGGCCAACGGGGATTGAACTCAGGACCATAGGATCCCAAGCCGCCACCCGAACCACAAAGCCAACACCAGGCTTGGCTTCACATGGTGAAACCGCATAATCTGCACAGAACAACCTTCCATCTGCCACCCAGACAATTGTTCCTGCTAATGCAAAGCATTCAAACAGAAGGCAAGTGATGTGACCAGCGGGAAAATCGAAACATGAGGAGTGTAACGAGCACTCCGCTGATCCCCATTGGACAACAGTCCACACCAAAGCGTCGCTTCCAACACAGAGGCTTCGGCCCTGTCACAGAAGCTGTCAGACCGACAAGTGTTTGTACAAAATAAGTGTTTGTATTATGATTGGTGTAAATCATGACAACACAGAAAACATGTGATGTAAATCCCTTTAATGATGTGTGGAGTGGCGAGCACAGCGAGATTATCCACACGAGTCATCTGTAAATTTCAAAATACTTGATGTTATTCACCAGAAGTTAAAAAAAAGACCCAAAAGACCTTGCGGCTCCCAAAAAACCCAAATGACTCAAAAGTCCCTGAAGACAAAAGACCCAAAAGGCTCAAGACCCAGATGACCCACAAAACCCTTTCGACCCTTTAATTCCCTTTCAACACTTTAGACACCTTTGGATCCCTTCATCCTTCAGACCTTTCATACTCTTTATCTCTTTGACAGTCACTGGGCCAAAGCCAATGTGTTGGAGGTGATGCTTTGGTGTGGACTGTGTCCAATGGGGATCAGCGGACCCCCATTACATTGCGGACCCCCATCAGGGGACGACGAACCCAATTATTATATATATATATATATATATATATATATATATATATATATATATGTATATATATGTATATATATATATATGTATATATATATATATATATGTATGTATATATATATATATATATATATATATATATATATATGTATATATATGTATATATATATATATATATATATGTATATATATATATATATATGTATATATATGTATATATATATATATATGTATATATATATATATATATATATATATATATATATATGTATATATATATATATATATATATATATATATATGTATATATATATATATATATATATATATATATATATATATATATGTATATATATATATATATATATATATATATATATATATATATATATATATATATATATGTATGAACGAAAAGCAGATTCGGTGAAGCCGTGAGGTGGAAAGCTGTGTGGCTATATGTCTATTAATTACATAATGTGTGAAAATCAGTTGTATACTGACTTCACACACATACATCTGTTAATTTCATTCTATAATAATGTTCCTTTCGACCTTTCAGACTGCTGAGACGCCTTTCCACTGTTGAAGACGCTGAAGACTCCAAATATCCTGAGGATCCAAAAGACACCGAGGACACAGAAGACCCAAAAGACCTTTCGGACCCAAAATAATCAGAAGACCACAAAGACCCTGAAGATCAAAAAGACCTAGATGACTCAAAATATCCAGAGGACCCAAAAAGACCCAGAGGACCCAAAAAACCCAAATGACTCAAAAGTCCATGAAGACCCAAAAGTCCCTGAGGACCTAAAAGACCCAGATGACCCAAAAGTCCCCAACGACAAAAAAGACCCATAAGTCCCTGAGGACCTAAAAGACCCAAAAATAAACAAGGACCCACAAGACCCTGAAGACCCAAAAGATGCAAAATATCCAAAAGACCCAGATGACCAAAAAATCCCTGAGGACTCAAAAGACCCCAATCACCCAAAAGACCCACAAGACCCTTTTGACCCTTTAATTCTCTTTCAACACTTTTAACACCTTTATATCCCTTCATCCTTCAGACCTTTCATACTCTTTTATCCCTTAGAACCTTTAGACCTTTTGACCCCTTAGACCTGAGCACCATTTAGACCCCTTACACCCTTCATACAGATTAGACAGCTTCATTCCATTTCAAGCTTTACACCACCTGGATTTTCAAACACATTACAAAAAATATAATGTATCACTCGTACAGTGTTACAAATACATTTTGAAAAAATAAGTGTTTGTATTATGTTTGGTGTAAATCATGACAACACAGCAAACATGTGATGTAAATCCTTTCAACGACGTGTGGAGAGGCGAGCGTAATGAGATGATCCACACGAGTCATCTATAAATTTCAAAAGGCTTGATGTTATTAACCATAAGTTAAAAAATTGTTTACCGGTCACATAGCTTTCCTACTTTCATTCACGAGCATGAAAGTAGGAAACTTGATTTTGGACTTTCACTATCGATAAGTTAAAGATAATTTCACCTTAAAATAAGTTTTCTGCATGCATTCATTACTCTGCCATTTTAAGCAATGTTCGGGTCAATTTTGAACGACCCTCTATGCACAACTGTTGGCAGTTATGGTTTGGAGAGGCTGCAGCCTGCACAAGACCCACAGTTGCGTGCAGTCTGCAGGAGATTTTACTGCAAGTTTTTGTTTGACATGAGGTTGCTTACTCCAAGAAACATCCACAGGTGAGATCCTAAGACAAGGAATGCATTTCCAACAACTGACAATCTGACTCCCACGGTTTCTCAGAGCAGTGTTTCAGTTGTTTATCTACCTTTCGGTGTGGACATGCAAATGTCAGGTCTTCTGTGAAGTATGAAGTCAACTCTGTGTGCTCATGTTTGCTGTTAACCTGAAAATAATGGGACATGGTAGATGATGCTGGTGCTGATGACCTTGTGAAGCAAGGTGGGTAGACGGTAGGAACCTGTTGTGAATGTGCACTAATAAAGTGAAATATCAATTTAAAGCCACAGTGATATTGCAACATCTCCCTTGCTGCTCTGTTTCAGAATTGTAATACCTCTTGCGAAAGACTCTATTTTCCCCTTGATGTGCTTCTTGACCGAAGTGAAATTCTGATGTGTTAATACACCACAGCCTGTGGATTATTCACATAAGTAGTGATTCCCATTCACATAAGTAGTGATTCACAGATTATTCACATTCACATAAGATTATTCACATAAAATACTGCCTTTCTCAGCATATGTCAAGAAAATTGGTATGCCTTCCGTACTTGCAGCTCTGCTTTTGAAAGGCAGATGCATGATTATTTATTAATACCACATTACCATCATACCTCTGTTTCATCACAGTCTCCTCATTATGTTAGGTCTTAACCAAGCACTACAGGGCTTTAGCACTTTGTGAAATGACTAATGGATTCCTCCATAAATCTTCTTACCAACCATGTATTCATTTTATGTGTAGATTGTTATTCTGCACTTCTCATAATCACCGTTAGATTTGGAGCAAAATAAATATCATCAAATGCATCAAAGTGAGCGTTTGAGTTAGCCTGAAGCTGAGCTTTTAACTCGAATGACAAGCAATGTATTCTGTCTCTCCAGTGTGCCGTCACAATCTGATTGATTCATTGTTCATGATGCGTGTTTTTGAAAGTGAATTAATAGTTTCAGGGGCAGCTCGTGTCACTGGCCTGCACTTCTTAGATTTGAATCTCGCGTGCATCCCTTCTGTTTTAACTCTACACCATCTATATTTTTCATTTTGTGAAGTTTAATTATGTCACAAATCATCCTTACAGTAAGTGCTTCATCCATTCATGGATGCAATTTATGTTCAATAATGTGAAATGTGAACACCTTGTTGTGGGCTTTTGTTCTTATTTTTATGGATTATTTTTTCTTGTTACTTGAATTCTGAACTCTCTTTATTCTTCCGTTATTTCCTGCTCTGCTATTCTCCTTACTTACGAGTGGAGCTTTTTGTTTTGCCACCTTTCCGGTTGTGGTATTCTTCAGTTGTTACCCCTCGCACGCAAAGTGAAAAGTCATTGGTTCATGTCCGTCTGTCTGAACAGTTTATGATTGTCGGTTTATGATCAAGGGAGCAGCTTATTATATTTTCATCAGAACATGAATCTGAGGACGAGTTTGCCGTTTTACTGACTTTGGCTCTGAATTTGACCCGATCTCACATGCGTAGAGAGGAGTGAAATAATATCTTTACTCTGTCTGACTGCCTGGCAGTTAAACAAAATTGAAAATCTTTCCAAAGAGGAAACTTTCTTTTTTTTATTTACGAACGTTATAAAGGACACAAACAACAGGCATGCAGAACTAATGTAACATGTTAGATAGGGTGATGTAATAGCCACTGGGGAAAATGGCAGTAAAACTTGGAATTAATTTTATATTGAATTATATACTTGAACACTGTCAAACACAACTCGCCTTCACAATACTTCCAAGAACCATGCTATGTATCGATATATAGCAAGAGAGGATGTGGCGTGTGTATTGGGGTAAAGAAGAGGCCACCAATATGGCTATGTATGATACAGATTGATGCTGTGTTCTATCAGGTCAGGTATGGGAGCATGTGCCAGAGAAACGCGTCGTTGATGTGTTCTATGTTGATCAATAAAGCCTCCATCTCATAAATTGTGACTCATCGCAATCTTATTACAGTGTATAAGAGTGGTTAGTGTATAAGACTGCTTCAGTTGCGCTCAACATCCGGATGTTTTTTTAACGATCATTAAAATCATTATCTTTTTAAATTTAAGTGCAGAAGGGCCTTGCCATTCATGCGTTTCCCCTTCGCGGATTCACTCTATCGTGATGAATTTATCGAGGCAAGGTTTGTGGATTGCGGTCAATGCGCTCGAATAATCACAGGTTGGCAAACTATTTTCCACAATGATTAACCCAATTACCATGGACCGTCAGCACAATAACCCCCTCAAAACCCCCAAAATCATCATCTCTATCAATCCATTTACTGTCGCCATCAACATCACCATCACATTATTTGATGAAGCTTATCATCATTTTTATGATTATTATTAAAGGTGAGTTTCATGATCTTAATAACTCAAGAAAATAAACTTTATTCTATGTTCTTAACTGGTGTGGATTGGCTCGTTACGCTCACCTCTCCACATGTCGTTACAGAGATTTACGTTTGAGGTTTGCTGTGTTGTCATGATTTATACCAATCATAATACTGTACAAATATTTATTTTGTACAAATTTATTTGGAATATTGGTGGTATTATATTTATGTGTAAATTTATTTGTAATATACATTATAATTGTCCAAGTGGTCTAAAACTCGACATGGTCAAGGGTCTAAGCTGTCTCATCTGTCTGAAGGCTGTTAGGGGTCTAAATGGTGTTAAGGTCAAAGGGGACAAAAGGAACTTCAGGGGTGTAAAGGTGTAAATTGTTCTAGGGGTCAAAAGGGGATAAAACGTCTCAATAGTGAAAGGATCTAAAGGTGTCTAAAGTATTGAAAGGGTTTTAAAGGTATATGGGGTCCGAAAGGGTCTAAACGGTCTTAGGGGGTCTTTGTTGTCTTTTGTGTCCTTGGGGACTTTTGGGTCCTCTCTGTCTTTTGGGTCCTCTCAGTCTTTTGCGATCTTTTGGGTTCTCTCAGTTCTTTGGGTCTTTGGGTTTTTTGTCGTCTTTGGGGTCTTTTGCGTCTTTAGGTCTTAAAGGGTCTTCAACAGTCAAAGAGGTGTCAGCAGTCTAAAGCATCGAAACGTACATTCCAATCGTATGTAATTAATAGACACAGTCACACAGCTTCACTGTGAAAGGAACATTCCAATCGTACGTAATTTATTGTCGTTTGTGTATTCTGCAACTAATGTTCAAACAGGACGTGATTAATGGGCATATTGTCTCCGCAGTCTGACAGATAGCTTCATGGCTTCACGGACTAACTCACAGCTTCACCGCCTCACCACCTCACAGACCATGCTTTTGGTTTTTAGCTTATCTGGAATTTACATTCCAGATAAGATATTCTCATCATACGCCGTCCATCTGTCCATCCATGCTGGGCTGATCCGGCTGACATTTTGTAGCAACGTTCCTCTCCTGACTGGTAACAGGAATTTGCAAAGCTCGTTCCGGTCACATGACTTTACATAGGTCAAAATGGCCAACTAAGTAAATTTCTTCAAATATCTCCTTCTCCAGACCCACCAATCAGAATGACAACAAATTTGGAATACATTAGGCCATGGGAGGGTTGTTGAATTACGGAGGTCATGCTGATCACATGACCGGAAGAGTGTCAGAATGGCCGACAAACAATTTTTGGGAAAATCGCGTAAGTTCCTTCAAAAGTCATCTTATCCAGACCCACCAGTCAGAATCCTACCAAATCTGGGTTACAGCATTAGGAAAGGGTCCTGATGCTAAATTTTGGAGGCCATGCCGATCACATGACCGGAAGTGTGTCAAAATGCCAGTCATATAAATTCCTTCCAAAATCTTCTTCTCCAGACCCATCAGTCAGAATCCTACCAAAATTTGGGTTACAACATTAGGCCAGGGTTGGGATGTTAAATTGCCAGTCATTCTGATCACGTGACTAGAAGTGTGTCAAAATGGCCGACTCAGTCAACTCTTGTGAAAATTGCATAAATTCCTTCAAATGTCATCTTCTTGAGACCCACCAATCAGAATGCTACCAAATTTGGGTTACAACATTAGGACAGGGTTCTGATGTTAAATTGCAGAGGCCATGCTGATCACATGACCGGAAGTGTGTCGAAATAGCGGTCATGCAAATTCCTTCCAAAATCTTCTTCTCGAGACCCACCAGTCAGAGTTCGATCAAATTTGGGTTGCAACATTAGGATAGGGTATGGATGTTAATTATGTTGCAGAAGTAATGTGGATCACGTGACCGGAAGTGTGCCAAAATGGCCGACTTTGTTAACTTTTGGGAAAATTGCAATAATTCCTTTGAAAATCTTCTCCAGACTCACCTGTCAAAATGCTCCCAAATTTGGGTTACAACATTAGGACATGGTCATGATGTTAAATTGTGGAGGTCTTGCAGATCACATCAGAGGAAGTGTGTCAAAATGGCAGACATCATAAAATTTTTGGAAAATCATGTAAATTCCTTCAAAAATCTTCCTCACCAGACCTATCAGACTGAATTCTATAAAATTTGGGTTGCAAAATTATGCCAGGGCCCAGCTAAGCTACAGGTCCAGGAATCCTGTTTTGATTTCTTTATATACACAACCGGTCAAAAGTTTTAGAACACCACCATTTTTCCAGTTTTTACTGAAATTTAAGCAGGTCAAGTCCAGTGAATAACCTGAAATGGTACAAAGCTTAGTGGTAAACTGCAAGAGGTTAAAAAAAGTTTAGGTTACCAAAAACTGAAAAATAATGTAAATTTCAGAGTTGTTTAAAAGGCTCTTTGCAGGGAACAAGTAATGGGTTAGCAACTGCAGCTGTTCTACAGCAATGGAAGTAAATTAAGCCTTGAAAGTTGATGCAAACAATTCCTACAGGTGTCCCAACTTTTGTTGATTAGTTACAAACCCTCTGTCTGGATAAAAGCAGTTTTGGAACAGACTGTGTTGCTACACCCTCTGAAGCATTATTTGGACAATATTGCACTGCAGGAAGTAGTATATTGCTGTCATAATGGTGAGAAAAAGACAATTAACAAAGGAAGACAGACAGACTATTATAACCCTTAAAAGTGTAGTTATTTCCTTTAGAGAAATTACAAAGAAGCCAAGGTGTCAGTGAGTACAGTTTCCTACACCATCAAAAGGCACTTGGAAACTGGAGGAAACTCTGACAGGAAGAGGTCTGGCAGACCAAAGCCACAACACAATCAGAAGACAAGTTTATGAGAGTCAACAGCTTGTTTCATAGGAGGCTCACAGGCAGCAGCTTCAAGCACAGCTTAACACTGGTCGAAGTAAGGAAGTCTCAGTTTCAACTGTGAAGAGAAGACTTCGAGCTGCAGGTTTGACAGGTCGAGTGGCAGTAAGAAAGCCATTGCTAAGATGGCAAAATAAGAAAAAGAGGCTTGCCTGGACCATGAAGCACCACCAGGGGACTACTGAAAACTGGAAGAAGGTCTTCTGAACCGATGAATCAAAATGTGAAATCTTTGGTTCATCACGCAGGGTTTTTGTACGCCATCGAGTAGACGAAAGGATGGCTCCTCAGTGTGTGACACCAACTGTCAAACATGGAGGAGGAAGCGTGATGATCTGGGGCTCTTTTGCTGGACCCAGAGTCGGCAAATTGCACAGAGTGACTGGCACCCTGAACCAAAAGGGCTACCACAGCATTTTGCAGCGCCATGCAATACCCTCTGGTCTATGCCGAGTTGGTCAGGGTTCTAGTTCATACCTCCTAGTTCATACTATGCCTAGTTCATCCTACAACAAGATAATGACCCAAAACATACCTCCAGGCTAAGTCAGAACTACCTGAGAACAAAAGAACAAGACGGTCGGCATCAAATCATTGAATGGCCAGCACAGTCTCCCGACTTAAACCCCATCGAGCTGGATTTGGATGAACTGGACAGAAGGGTGAAAGCAAAGCAACCTACAAGTGCAACACATTTGTGGGAACTTCTGCAACAGTGTTGGGAAGAACTTTCCGAACAATATTTGATTTCAATTGTACAAAGAATGCCATGAGTATGTTCGGCTGTTACATCTGCAAAAGGTGGCTACTTTGACGAGTCAAAAATTTAGATTAAATTTTGTTCAACAAAACGATTCCATGATTTTTTAAATCTGCAATTGTTTATTTGTGCTAAGCTTTCATTTCAGAGTACATTGAAACATTAAACTGCTTAAATTTCAGTAAAAACTGGAAAAATAGGGGTGTTCGAAAACTTTTGACCTGTTGTGTCTAAATATGTGGAGGTATAGATACAGGAAAATAAGCTTGTTTAACGTGGCTGGCTCATGATCTTCGGGCCTTGAGCTTGAGCTCCTGTTCTGCCGTTAAATAACATCAGATGGGTTGACTCAACCTGTCATCCTTCCAAGATTGTCAAATGAATACCAACTTACTGGAAACAGGGTGCACCACATCAGCAGCACAGACGCACTCCCAGAAATGACGCAACCAGCAGCCATAGGCTGTATTCGAAATGATAGTACAGGAAAATAATTCTTTATTTTATGTTCTTAATAACCCTTTTATTTTTTAAAATAAGGAGCACAACAGCAATGCACAAACATGTTAATTAAGGGCACAGTTTAGACAAATTTTAAAGACAAATTTTGAGGTTTCTTATTTCTCAGATGTTTGCGGAAGAGCGCATACCTCCCTCAGGCTAAACAATTTAAATTTTGTATCCCACTGATAGATCGGATCTGTATCTGAACCTTAACTTTAACCAAAATCGAATCAGCTTGTTCTTGTCACCGAACCAACTCCTCCACCGCGTTTTGTCACAAGTCATCCACTTTTTGAGATATCATGCTATATTTCGTTTTTGGCTTTATTTCTCAATAGTGAAGAATCACTTGAAAAATTCTCGAATCCGGATCCGGATGCAGATCTTCATAAAAATAGAATCAATTAGTCCTTTTCACACACCTAACCTGTCCACCAAGTTTCATCTGAATCCGTCCACAATGTTTTGAGATATCATGCATTATCATGTTTAGCCCCATCTCTCAATGGCGAAGAATTAATTAAAAATTAAATAATTCTCATATCCAGATCTGGATTCGGATCTTCACCAAAATTGAAGCTTTTCTTTCTAATGGCACTCCTAACATGTCCACCAAGTTTCATGTGAATACATCCATAACCTTTTGAGATATTGTGCTCCATATCGTTTTTGGCCTTATCTTTCAACGGTGAAGAATCACTTAAAAATTCTCAGATACAGATTCGGATCTTCACCAAAATTAAGCATTATTGTCCTTGGTGTGGTCACCTACATGCCCAAAAATTTTCAGAACGATTGCTTGAAAACTGTGACCAAAAATCGTGTGACAAACAAACAAACAGACAGTCAGACAGACGGACAGCAAACGCTACAGACCAACATACTGGCAAAAAAATTTTCGCCAAGTAACAAACACACTTTCTCCTTTATATATTAGATTCTACATATAATATACATGCATACAGTGCCAATAGAAAGTCTACACCACCTTTCAAATTTTTCACCTTTTGTTGCCTTGGAGCGTGGAATTGCATTGCATTAAATCAGACTTTTCCCACCTTTATTTAAACATCGTAACCCAAAACTTCCAAGTGAAAAACAAACTCAACAAACTTCAGAAAATTCATTAAAAATACAAAACCAGAATATATTGGTTGGATAAGTGTCCACCCCCCTGAGTTAATACTTGGTGGCAGCACCTTTGACAGCGATTACAGCTTTAAGTCTCCTTGGGTATGTCTGTGTCAGCTTTGCACATCTGGATTTGGAGATTTTCTCCCATTCTTACTTGCATATTTGCTCAAGATCAGTAAAGTTGAGTGGGGAGTGTTGATGGACAGTAATCTTCAAGTCATGCCACAGATTTTCGATTGGATTTAGGTCGTGGCTCTGATTGGGCCACTCAAGGACATTTATGGTTTTGGTCCTTAGCCATTCCAGCGTAGCTTTAGCTGTGTGCTTCGGATCGTTGTCATGCTGAAAGGTGAACTTCCGTCCCAATTTTACCTTTCTGGCAGAGAGCAGCAGGTTTTCCTCTGGGATTTTTCTCTATTTTGCTCTGTCCATTTTCCCTTCTATCCTGACAAGTGCCCCAGTCCCTGTTGGTGAGAAACATCCCCATAACATGATGCTGCCACGACCAAGCTTCACAGTAGGGATGGTGTTCTTTGGGTGATGTGCTGTGTTGGGTTTGCCCCAAATGTAACATTTGCATTTCTGCTAAAAAGTTCCATCTTGGTTTTGTCAGACCACAAAACGTTTTGCCACATGCATTCAGAATCACCAGAGTGGTTTTTTGCATACCTCAAATGGGACTTGAAGTGGGCTTTTTAGAGTAATGGTTTCCTTCTTGCCACCCTTCCGTACAGGCCAGACTTGTTGAATACTTGGGACATTGCTGTCATATGCACACAGTGAACAGTCTTTGCCATAAAGGCATGTAGCTCTTTCCAAGTTACCATTGGTCTCTTGGTGGCCTCTCTGATCAGACTCCTCCTTGCTTGGTCATCCAGTTTGGAGGGACGGCCGAATCGAGGCAGGGTCATGGTGGAACCAAATGTCTTCTGCTTCTTCCTGATTGTCTTAACTGTAGTCCAAGTGATATTGAAGGCCTTTGAAATATATTTATACTCATCCCCTGATCTGTGCCTTTCCACAACTTTATCCCAGAGGTCTTTTGAAAGCCCCTTGGTTCTCATGGTTCAGTCTTGGCTGTGAAATAGACTACCCGGCAGAGGAAACATACAGGAACAGCTGATTTTATCTGAAATAATCAGAATCACTACAATTTAACACAGGTGAAGGCCAATTAACTTGGTGTGTGATTTTGAAGGTGATTGGTTACACCTGAGCTAATTTACAATTGCTATTATTAGGGGGGTGGACACTTATCGAACCAAGATATTCTAGTTTTGTATTTTTTATTAATTTTCTTAAATTTGTAGAATTAGTTTTTCTTTTGGAAGTTGTGGGATACGATGTGTAAATGAAGGTGAAGTCTGATTTAATGCAATTTAATTCCAGGCTATAAGGCAACAAAAGGTGAAATTTTTGAAAGGGGTGTAGACTTTCTATAGGCACTATATTGACATGTGATCCATGTTATGCATGACATATTGTGATAAACATGTGACAGACATGTTATATGTAACATTTTGCACATGCTATATACACACGAATACAGTGCTTTCAGAAAGTATTTACACCCCTTGACTTTTGTCACATTTTGATGTGCTACAGCCTGAATTTAAAATGGATTAAATAAAAAATATATTGGCACCGATCTCCAATACTTAATATCCAACAATGACAAAGTGAAAATATGTTTTTAGAGATTTTTACAAATTCATGAAAAATGAGTAGCTGAAATATCTTTTGGATATTCAACCCCTGAGTGAATACTTTGTGGAAGCACCATTGGCAGCGATGACAGCTTTACGTCTCCTTGGGTATGTCTGCATCAGTTTTGCACAGCAGGATTTGGGGATTTTCACCCATTCTTCTTTGCAGATTTGCTCAAGCTCTGTCAAGTTGGATGGTGAGCATTGGTGAACAGCAATCTTCAAGTCTTTCCACAGATTCTCAATAGGATTCAAGTCTGTGCTTTGGCTGGGCCACTCAACGACTTTCACGTTCTTGTTCTGAAGCCATTCCAGTGTTGCTTTGGCTGTATATGCTTGGGATCATTGTCCTGTTGGAAGGTAAATCTTCGCCAGATTTTCAGTCTTTTTCACTCTGAAGCAGGTTCTCCTCAAGGATTCCCCTGTATTTGGCTCCATTCATTGTCCCCTCTGTCCTTCCAAGTCATCCAGTCCCTGCCACTGAAAAGCATCCTCAGAGCATTATGCTGCTGCCACCACCATGCTTCACGGTAGGGATGGCGTTAGATGCGTGATGAGCTGTGCTCAGTTTCCGCCAGATGTAGTGCTTTGCATTCAGGCCAAAGAGTTCAGTTTTTGGCTCATCAGACCACAGATTATTTTGCCTCATGCTCTCTGTCTTTCACATGCCTTTTTGCAAACTCCAGGCACGCTGTCATGTCCCTTTTGCTCAGGAATGGCTTCTGTCTGGTCACTCTCTCATAAAGCCGACATCTGTGAAATTCTGAAGAGATTGTTGTCTTAATGGCAGGTTCTCCCATCTCAGCCAAGGAACTCGGAAGTTCTGTCAGAATGGTTATTGAGTTCTTGGTCACCTCCCATACCAAGTTCCTTCTTGCCCGGTTTCTCAATTTGGTCGACAGCCAGCTCTAGGAGGAGTCTGGGTAGTTGCATATTCTTTCCATTTCCTAATGATGGAGCTCACTGTGCTCTTGGAAACTTTCAACACCAGAAATTGTTTCATACCCTTCCTCAGATCTAGGCATCCTCACAATTCTATCTTGGATTTCTATGGACAGTTCCTTGGACTTGATGGTAGAGTTTCTGATCTGACATGTACTGTCAACTGTGGGATACATATTATATACACACAAATTGATATGTGATCATACACATATTATATGAGCCATATTAAACATATTAGAAACACACATATCTCTCTCACACACACACACGGAGGTGGATATTTTGAGACGTGATAGGTCTCCGTTCCATCTCGTGAAACCCACCCACATATGGAGATAGCAGCCAAGAACAGCAACTTCCATGAGCGCGTTCACACATATATACATATATATATATATATATATATATATATATATATATATATATATATATATATACACATACATATAGACATTGATATTACTAAAACTCTCAACTTGTATGCATGTATGTGTGTATGTATATATGTTCCCGAAATACAGCTAAAACAGCACACGATAGCGCAAAATTTTTTGGCCAACCTTACTCACCATTCTCCTGCGGTATGCAGTATCAAGTTTTGTTAAAATCGGGGAATGAAAAAATTATTAAAAAATCAATTCCCGATTCAGTGAAGTACTCTTCGGGAGAATTTGATCAATGCAAACAACCTCAGCGGTATAGTTCGCTGGAGATATATATATATATATATATATATATATATATATATATATATATATATATATATATATATATAATTGAAATGATTTTTTTTAATCAACTGCTGTCACAACGGGAACCCAACAGGTTCACCGGTCATCTAGTGTATATATATATATATATATATATATCAAAGACATGTACACACACACACACACACACACACACACACACACACACACACACACACACACACACACACACACACACACACACACACCACACACACATATATTGTTGCGGATTCGCGCCCGCCGGCGTGCGAGCGGCCACGTAACTCGAATCGTGGCACGTCGCCCACCGGACAGACAATCCCGTCGTGACCCTCTCGGACTAACGCCGGGAACTAGTCACGGGTGGGCTTTTCAGCCTCACCACGATCGTGCCAATCGGCCCCCCCGCGTGGGATAGGGTTGCTCGCCAAATTCGACCTACCTAAGTACCCACACGGAGGGTAGACCGGGCGATTGCACCTCGCCGCAGGTCGACTTCGGACACGGGCCACTTTAAGCGACCCGTTCCGTACTATCGGGATAACCGAGCGGTGTTATCGTCAACCTCGACGGTTCCGATTAATTATTGGGTGTATTTAGCCCACGACCAACCCTTTACGTGAAGTAAGATGGAGGTTCAATAAAAGAAAAGACAAAGCGAAACGGGAAAAACAGTTCAACATAAAGCACATTTATTCCGCGGCAAACGGAAAGCACACATATACAATTATGCACCAAAAGCAAATGTAAAAGTAACACGACAATTCTGCACAAAAAGCAAATGTAACAAAAGAGACACAATGCAGATCTACTACCGACTACCGAGCACACGGCAACACTTATACAGTTTTACTTCACAGACGGCGCCGACAACACATATACTCAAAGCAAAAGAAAAAGGAAGGGGCCACCCTCAACGATGAGGGGGCAGACGGGCCTGGGGCCGAGACCGCATCGAGCCTACCCGTCTGGTGATGAGCCGCAAAATGGCGGCGGCGCCCCGACTCCGCGGGCCTCGCTTGCACTGCCTGGAATGGGGTGGGAACGGGGCCCCCTTCTCACACTATCTCAGCGCGGGGGGAAACAGGAGGGGGTTGTTGATGCTCGGGGGAATGAGGATATCTCGCTGGCTTGGGTCCCGCGACGAGCGACTCCACCGCGACCTCAGTCGCGTTACCGGCCTCCCCTCTCCGCAGCTCCCCGACTCTGACACGAGCGCAGACCTCCACAAAGATCCTTGGCTTCTCCAGCCTTCCCGGACCCCGACAGACACTCTCTCGAGTGCCTTCGCCGCCGCCACAACTCTCCAACTCTCCACTCTTCTCAACTCCGTCCAACTGCCTCGATTTGCTCCGCGCTCGGCGCTTTATAGTGCGACAGGAGAAACCATATGCAGATATTTGGATCAGGAATCGCTCGGGGGCGGAGCCACGCTCCCCATTGGACAGAGGAAAAGTGGGCGTTGAAATGAAAACGAGAGAAGAACCTTCAGAGTGTAGGCTTTATTCCATTTGATTGAAGCTGCTTCTACGGGCACATCAGGGGATACAGGTGCAGCAAGGAGTACATAAGCAGTAAGGTATACACGTGCAACTAATCACCGCAAAATAAATCAGTATAAGCCCGGAGTCCGATATACTCTCAATTCTCACCATTCAACGAGCACCAAGTGAACCGCTGCCGTAAACGACAATGCCCCTGGGACAATCCCCCCGACCGAGCGGAACCTTAGCTTTATCTATTCCGTGCTCGAGCCGTGCAACATGTGATCACACGTCACGTCCTTCAATTCACCACATTCTCCCCGTCTTTAAAATGTAACTAGAGGCCCAACTAACGCACCATGATTACTTCAGCGCTACAGGAGTATACATTTCAAGCAACGCGAACTATCTAAACTACAGAAGCATACATGCCAAGCAGTGAGGATTATTTTGAGTTGTAGGAGCATGGTAATGAGCATCGATATATTATGTAACGAGCATATAGGAGCATGAGCATCGAGGATGCCGATAATCCCCTTTACAGATTGAGTCGGCGAGGGGGTATTATCGGTCGACCTCTCCGGGAGTAAATGGCGGTTTCACTTGAGGGAGGCTTCCGATCCTCTTGGTGAGCCTCGACTCGTGCCGGGGATGACTCCCCGATCGCTCTCGGGTGGAACGCGGCAGCTCCGTCACCACCATTCTCGGGTGGAGTTCCTGGGGGGGGGAACACCTGGGGAGGGGATGTCAGAGGGAGGAGTGCCAGATGGTGGTGTACCTGCGGGAGGAGTACCTGAGGGAGCCAAATGGCGAACCGACACAGTGGCCTCCCTGCCATCCGGGAGCCTGACATGAGCATACTCTGGATTAGTATCGATGAGTTCGACCCCCTCCACCATGGGTTCATACTTGCTTTGTCGTACCGGGCGTTTCATGAACACTGTTCCGGGATGGGTTAGCCAGTTGGGCACCGATTGGCCGTCAACATAACGCCGCTGGTGAGTAAACATTCGTTCGTGAGGAGTTGCATTGGTGGACGTGCAGAGCAAAGAGCGTATGGAATTCAGAGCGTCGAGAAGGGTAACCTCCCACCGCTCGGGGCCCAGTCCTCTTGATTTCAACGCCAGAGTTACGGCTTTCCAAATAACTCCATTATATCGTTCCACCTGCCCATTACCCTGTGGGTTGTAACCCGTCGTTCGACTAGTTGCTATGCCGTGCTCTAATAGGAATTGTTTTAGCCCGGCCGACATGAAACACGGCCCTCTGTCTGAATGTATGTACGAAGGTTTCCCAAACATAGCGAAGAGGTCAGAGAGACATTTCACGACAGTGCCCGAGGTCATATCCGAGCACGGAAATGCAAAAGGGAACCTTGAATATTCATCAACAACAGTGAATATGTATCTGTTGTCTGTCTCGGTCGGCAGGGGCCCTTTGAAGTCAATGTTTAGTCTCTCGAAGGGAGAAGTGGCCTTGATCAATCTGCCAGAAGCCGCGCCATAGAATCTGGGTTTTAGTTCAGCACAAACAGGGCATGAAGCATTCATTTGTTTAATATCTTCAATAGAATAGGGAAGGTTTTGTCTGCACACGAAATGTGCCATTCTGGTTACCCCCGGGTGGCACAGAGACACATGGAGGTCTTGCAGAGCCCGACTGATTGTCGCCGTACAGTAGACCCGAGAGAAGGTGTCTGCAGCAGGGTTTTCCCTCCCGAGCCGGTAAACTATGTCGTAACTATAGCAAGCTAGGTCTATCCGCCATCTCATAATTTTTTCATTTTTAATTTTCCCGTTATTTTTTCCCATCAAACATGAATGCAACGGATCGTTGGTCCGTGACGAGCGTGAAGTGGTTTCCCAGTAAATAGTGTCTCCATTTACGTAGGGCTTCGACAATGGCGTACGCTTCCTTCTCTATTGCCGAGTGTCTCTGCTCGCTTCCAGAGAGAGTTCTCGAGAAGAACGCGACGGGTCGCCCAGACTGATTAAGCGTAGCAGCTATCGCGTGATCAGAAGCATCTGTTTCCACCACGAAGGGCACCGAGCTATCGATCGATAATACCACGGAATTACTGATATCATCTTTGAGGCTGTGGAAAGCTGTTACAACAACGGCATCTGGTGGGAAGTTTTTGCAATGCACCAGGGGATGTATTTTCTCGGAGTATTGGGAAATCCATCTTGCATAGTCAGCGAACATGCCGATCACCCGGCGCATTGTCTGCAGGTCCTGAGGTGGGGGTAGCTCACGAAGTGGGCGCAATCGTTCAGGATCAGGCTTAATCGTGCCGTCGGCTATTGTGTAGCCGAGAAGGTCAATTGACCTTGCCGAGAATACGCATTTCTCGTAGTTGAGGGTCAGATTATATTTTCTAGCAATGCTCAAGAATCTGTCCAGATTCATATCATGTTCCCCCTGATCCCTACCGCACACTGTGACATTGTCCACGTAAACAAAAGTGTCTTTGAGGTTTTCATCTGAGATGATGTCGTCCATAACCCGTTGGAAGCAAGCTACTCCATTCGTGACACCGAATGGAATCCTCCTGAATTGGAAGAGGCGCCTACCTGCCTGGAATGCGGTGTAAGGTTTGTCTTCCTCTCGGATGGGAATTTGATGATAGGCGCTTCGCAAATCGATGGTGCTGAATATCTTATAATTGGCCACGCGTTCGACCATCTCGTCTATGCGCGGCAAAGGGTAGGCATCGAGTTTGGTGAAACGATTGACCGTTTGGGAATAATCGACAACCATTCGTTTCTTATGGTTCTGGTTGGCGGTGACCAACACCTGTGCGCGCCATGGCGAATCGCTCGGTTCTATAATTCCTTCTTCCAGTAATCACTTGGTCTCTGAAGTGATGAAGTTCATATCAGCAGTGGTATATCGCCGCAATTTGATCGCTATCGGTTTACAGACCGGCGACAAGTTAGCAAACAGCTGGGGGGACGTTACCTCTGCGGTGGTCAAAGCATTTAAAATTAGATGAGGTTTGCTTCCTCCAAAGGGTATTTCGACGCTCGTGTGCTGCTTGAGGACATTATGACCCAGAATTACGTCTGCGCATAAATCACGAAGCACCAGTACCCTTACATCCCGATGCGTGTACCCTTTTACGTCCAATTCAACATTGCAGTACCCTCGTACGCGGGACTGTAGTGATGTGGCGGCCATGCATACCGTATTGTCTGTCGGGTGGATCTTCCATTTCCTGCCCTTCACTAGCGAGCTGTTGACGAAACTTTCAGAGCTACCGGTATCAATCAGAGCCTCAGCCATATGCCCGTTAATTCGTACGTTGATGATAGCCTTGGATAGATTCCCCGGTGAGGCTGCATTTAGTTTCTTTTGTGAGTAGAGAGCTGCAGAAGTGGGTTTATTTCTCCTTAGAGTAGATTTACATACCCTGGCATAATGCCCTTTCTTGTCACAATTCATGCATGTGGCATCTCTGGCGGGGGCATTTGTGGCGGCGGTGTCTTTTGTACCCACAAAAGAAGCATTTACCAACCGGAGTAGTTGCTGAGGAGTTTGACGAGGTATGGGTATCCGACTCCTCGGGTTTTTCTCCATCCCCTGTGTCAGGCTGTGTCTGTGTCTGTGGGGTTCCTTGAGTTTCCACCGTAGCGGCGTTCATTAGCAGCATCGGTGTCCCAAATGACTCGGATTGCTGCTGAGCCGTATCCATTGCTCGAGCCTGGTCGACTACCTTTTCAAGAGTGGGTTGCGCTTTCTCGAGTAAGCGTTGCCGTATGTGGGCTGATCTGAGTCCTTGGATAAATGCCTCCCGGGTCGCTTCATTTCGGTGTTCCTCGGCGTTTACGGCCCGGAAGCTGCCGTCTTTTCCCAGCTGTTTCAGAGCTTGCAGGAACTGATCGATTGTCTCCCCGGCTGCTTGCTTGCGTGTGTTGAGAAGATGTCGTATGTAGACCTCGTTCTTGCGCTTCACGTAGAGCTCCTGCAGCACGTCGATCGCTGCTTCGTAGGTGTCACACTCCGAGAAGAGCCTGTATATGCTGGACGAGACATGATTCACAAGGGCGGCCAATTTGTCGGCTCCCTCTTCGATGATGGTCAGATAGTGTGAGAAGGAACGGAACCAATGCGACCATTTCATTTCTGAGTCAGTCGCGTTTGGGTCTGCGTCGAACCTCTCTGGTTTGTAGATCTTGTCCATCGTTGGTTGAGAGAGCCAAGAAAACCAAATGGAATAAATTGAAATGAAAACGAGAGAAGAACTTTCAGAGTGTAGGCTTTATTCCATTTGATTGAAGCCGCTTCTACGGGCACATCAGGGGATACAGGTGCAGCAAGGAGTACATAAGCAGTAAGGTATACACGTGCAACGAATCACCGCAAAATTAATCAGTATAAGCCCGGAGTCCGATATACTCTCAATTCTCACCATTCAACGAGCACCAAGTGAACCGCCACCGTAAACGACAATGCCCCTGGGACAATCCCCCCCGACCGAGTGGAACCTTAGCTTTATCTATTCCGTGCTCGAGCCGTGCAACATGTGATCGCACGTCACGACCTTCAATTCACCACAGGCGTGAATGATTCTTGATCCGCAAATCTGCATATAGCGATTATACTCCGACGCACCTGGAGGCGGGGCCAAATCGCCCCACGCTCGCTGATAGGACGGAACAGAAGTGGGCGTGAATCGTTCTTGATCCGATTTCTCGGAAAGGCTGGTGTTTTTGCACCCGCTGCTCGGTGCGCGCCCTGTACGAGTCCAGGATCGGTGCACACAAGCGGCGCGGGAATGGCGGTGATGCATGGTTGCGAGAGCGAGTTGTGACGGCAAAGGTCGTGGCTGTTGGCGTTGTTGTTGTTGTTGTTGTGAAGCGGCGTTGCGGTTGGTGGTTGTTGTGTGATGGCTGTTGAGACGTGGTTGGTGGTGGTTGTGGTGGTAGTAATGGCGGTTGGTCCAAAATAAAGATAGTAAAAGAAAAACGGCTATCTAAAAGGGTCGCAGAACGAATGAATGACATTTATTCCCTCTAAACAACGGGTTTGGGCCTAACTACACATGTACTTACAGAGATATCTCACCCACGGGACCTGAATGGTGGTTTGCGAATTTCGTCAACCACGACAATATATATATATATATATATATATATATATATATATATATATATATATATATATATATATATATATATATATATATATATATATATGAAATGCATGTATACACATATACAATACATGTACACACACACACACACACACACACACACACACACACACACACACACACACACACACACACACACACACACACACACACACACACACACATATATATTGTTACGTTTGAGGGGGGGGGTATGCATTCAAAGGGTAATTAGGATGTTTAATTAGGCATGCCATGCTGTTCGAGTTTACCAGGATCTGATGTAATAAGTAGGCTCGCTACTTATTACATCAGGATAATAAGTTTGTTACTGACGCTACTACTTATTATACTTACCAAATGTTTCAGGAAATTTGCCAGAAACTGTCAAGTTTGATAAAGGGTAATCCGGTAGGTTCGATCTGTGACCTGCTACAGGTACCATGTAAACCTGTACTAACCTGTTCCATGGTCGGGTTGTCGGCGACTAAACCGTCTCCCCCACCAGGTTTTCTGGTGAGGAGGGTGTTTGGATATGGACACCCAGCAGGATTAAAAACAAAACCTGTCAAAGGGCGGAGGAGCTCCTTGTGAGCCAACGGCCATCCATATCTAGTGCCCAACTGTGTCTGCGGACGTCCTCCTGCAGTTGGGTTACTTCTTATCAGGAGGTTGGTGGCAGGATTTGCACTCCGGCCACCGTAAAACGCTTCATTCCGCAAAACGCAAAAACGCAAAAAAATCTGAAAACCCACTCCGTGGGAGTACCTCCTGTGCAGCTTCCCTTCGCAGGGCAGCTCACCGGATGATGGGATTGGGGCAAAGCCTTCGGGGACCCCCAATCTTTGATAGGGAGGGAAACCACGGGGGTAACATCCCTGGGTCAGATTGCGGGAGAGTGTGTCGGAGTGGTGCTGAGGTGTCGTCCACCAGACGGCGGTCTCCTTGGGTTAACCTGAGGCGGTCCCTTCGGGTGGGTGCCTGGAATGTCCTATCCCTAAGAGAGGATGATCACCTGTCTCTGTTATCATCTGAGCTCAAGCGTTTGGACATCGGGATTGCAGCTCTCTCTGAGGTTCGGAGACCGGATTGCGGCGAGATAATGGTGGGTGGTTACACCTACTATTGGTCTAGTCGCTCTGATGGTTACCATACCCAAGGAGTTGCTGTAGCTGTGTCCAATAAGCTGACCCCAATGATAATTGAGGTAACACCGGCCAACGAGCGTATTATGAGATTAAGGATTCGTCACTCCTTAGGTGTCATTTCCCTGGTCTCTATTTATGCTCCGACTGAGGCGAGTGATCTTACCGTGAAGGATGCATTCTACGCCACACTCGAGTCTGTGGTTGATCAGTGCCCCAGACGAGATACACTTCTAGTCTTGGGGGATTTCAATGCATCGACTGGAACTGATAGGGATGGTTATGAGGTGTGTGTTGGTCCCCATGGGTCAGGAACTATGAACCAGAATAGCACTAAGTTCCTTGACTTTGCAAGAAGTCATGGACTTAGGGTGGCTGGTTCATGGTTTCAGCGCCCGCAAGCTCATCGCTGGACTTGGTATTCCAACGCTGGCGGTGTGGCAAAGGAGATTGACCATGTCCTCATTGACGGTCGTTGGAGGATGATCCAGAACTGCAGGGTCTACCGGAGTGCTCAGTTCCTCAATACTGACCACAGGCTTGTTGTAGCAACTCTAAAGCTGCACCTTAAATCCTGGAGAATGGTACCATCCCAGCCTAGGCTGGATGTTGCCAAGCTCAGGGATGAGAGAAGTAGCTGAGGAGTCTTGAACAGGCTGAGTGGACACTTGGGGGGTCTGGGTGCTTTGGGGGTCCTGAAGAGTTGTGGAGCACCTTCAAGACCACCGTCCTTGATGTTGCCGGTGGATGCCTTGGAGTTCACCGCAGGGCAAAGAAGAATTTTGTCTCTCAAGGGACACTGGATACCATTGACCAGAGTCGCAGGGCCAGGCTGAATGGCAGAGCTGAGCTGTTCAGGGAGCTGAGGCGTAAAACTGTACGTGCACTGAGGGTGGACAAGGAGGCCTATGTGCGAGGAATCTGTGAGGGGGTAGAGCATCACCTGTGGACAGGTGATTCTCGTCCCGCTTACAGGGGAATTCGCGCATTACGTTCATCCATGCCCATCCCTCGGAGCACTGCAGTTCGAGCAGAGAGTGGTAGGCTCTTGACAGAGGAGTCTGAAGTGAAGGCCCGCTGGGCCGGTTACTTTGAGCGGTTGTACCAGGCTGATCCCCCAGCTGTCGAGTTGGACGTCAAGGGTGTTACAATCCCTGTTGCTGACCCTCGAATCAACTGTGGTCCACCATCGCTTGTGGAAACACGGGCTGCGGTGAACCAGTTGAAATGGGGCAAAGCTCCAGGGATCTGTAGCATCCATGCTGAACTTCTCAAGGCTGGTGGAAATGCTGCACTCGCGTCGTTGCATGCAGTTTTGTGCTCTGCCTGGAACACAGGCATCATCCCAACTGACTGGAAGAGGGGCCTTGTTGTCCTCTCTGGAAAGGAAGGGTGATCGCCAAGACTGCAACAACTACCGAGGGGTGGCAGCTGCTCTCAGTGCCGGGCAAGGTCTTTGCTCGGATAATTCTTGATAGGGTTCGCCACCATCTGCTTGAGCACCAGCGTCCAGAGCAGTCAGGCTTTACACCAAAGAGGTCAACGATTGACCGTATCCTTGCTCTTCGTGTCCTCACTGAACGCAGACGAGAGTTTCGGCAGGGGCTGCTTGCAGCCTATGTTGATCTCTGTAAAGCGTTCGATTCAGTGAATCGGGATGTCCTCTGGAGGATTCTTGGTCTTCGTGGGGTGCCACCGAAACTGATCGATCTGATGTCTGAACTCTACTCTGGTACTGAGAGTGCTGTGAAGTGTGGTGGTACCGCCTCTGACTTATTTCCAGTTGTGACTGGAGTTCCTCAAGGATGTGTACTTGCCCCCACACTTTTCAGCACTTGTATGGACTGGATTTTTGGGAGGATGTCGGAGAGATCAAGTTGCGGTGCATCGTTTGGCAATGTCAAGATCTCGGACCTTGATTTTGCAGATGATGCAGTCATCTTTGCGGGGACTTTAGACATCCTCTTGGGGGCCCTCGAGGTGCTGAATGAGGAGTCGGAGCCGTTGGGATTACGGATTTCTTGGGTCAAAACAAAGATCCAGGCTTTCGGTGACATCTTGGATGCTGCTGTCCTGTCTGTGTCTGTTTGTGGTGAGGATGTTGAGGTCGTGGATAGATTCACTTACCTTGGCAGTGATATTCATGTCTCCGCAGGTTGTGAGCCGGAGGTCAATAGACGTCTGGGTCAGGCCTGGGGGAGTCATGGATTCACTGGATCATGGGGTGTGGCGCTGCCGGTACCTGTGCGGGAGGACGAAAGTCCGAGTCTTCAGGTCCTTGGTACTTCCAGTCTTGCTCTATGGGTGCGAGACTTGGACTTTGACCAAGGATCTGAGACGGAGACTTAATTCCTTTGGTACCAGGTCTCTTCGGAGAATCCTTGGCTATCGCTGGTCGGATTTTGTGTCCAACGAGCGGTTGCTGAGAGAGACTCGGATGAGATTTGTTACCTGCATAGTCCGTGAGCGTCAGCTGCGGCTGTATGGACATGTGGCTCGTTTTCCTGACGCTGATCCTGCTCACCAGATTCTCTCAGCGAGGGAGTCTCATGAGTGGAGGAGGCCAGTGGGCCGACCACGTGCCTCATGGTTGCAGCAGGTTGACCATCATCTCAAGGAGATGGGGATGGGCCTGGCATCTGCCTGGGGGATGGCCAGACGGAGGCCCCTGGAGTACCGGCGGAAAGTGGACGCAGCGACGCGCTGTTCTGGCACATGCTCCCATACCTGACCTGAATCCGGTAGTTAGTGCACCAAAGCGGCGGGGTCCAGCCCAGCCAATAGAGCAATTCGATTATGGCTGAGGGGGT
>NC_140963.1:90833981-90848981 GCF_056783735.1 Eptatretus burgeri
TCTTCCCTTCGACAGTCACACACCCTTTCAGCTCTCCTACTCTGTGGTCACACCTTGGTTCCCACACTAACATTGATGAGATTCAGTCTCAGACCTTGTGGAAATTAAAGAACCCTTTTGTGTGAGTAACAAATCACAGCTGACAGCGAGCTTTAATAAACGCAAGATGGCCTTCCCTGAACTTCAAAGAACAGGGCAGTCTGTAGTTGACACAATCCTTCCTTGACATCCACCCACAGAAAGTTGTAATTAACTAGACATGAAGGCTGTCTTTGCCCTGTGCTCTTGCTCCCATGGCCAGAATTCTACATTGCTGACTGACCGCCTGAGACATCGATCGCCATTGCATTGAATTCTGATTCCCAGAGATTGTCAAAACTGTACGAGATGTTTCCTGAAGCACAATGGGCACTAGGGAATTTTGAATCTGCATCCTTCAGAAGCTTTATAAAGATAAGAAATGTCTCAACCTTTAATTTTATTAGCGAGGGGAAGCTTGGTTGGCACTGCAACGGACTGCAGCCCAGGTCGAAAAACCAGTTAAAACCAGTACACATTTTCAACTGGTCTCTATTGGTTCTAATTGGTCTTTAACTGGTCTCTATTGGTTTCAACTGGTACCAGTTAAATTCAGTCAGAATTCCAATTTCCCAGTTGAAAAAACCAGTAGCTCATATTTGTACCAGTTAAAGTCTTACTGGTTCCAGTTGATACCAGTTGCAATGTACTGGTCCCAGTTGATACCAGTTGCAATGTACTGGTCTCCCAGTTGATACCAGTTACAATGTACTGGTCCCAGTTGATACCAGTTAGTTAAATACATGTATTTCAACTGGTAATATATCACTCTATTCCAATTTCCATATTAAAACCAGTAAGAAACCAACTGGCTTTACTGGTACCAGTTGGCTACTGGTTTTCAACTGGTACCAGTTGACCAGTAAGCTACTGGTCTTTACTGGTTTTTTGACCTGGGAGGCAAAATTCGCCCATCCTTTAATAATTAATCGATTGTGGTGAAATAATCTGCTTTTCCTTTGGGAAATTTATGTACAACATATTCTATGATCATTAGGTAGTCAAGAAAAATAAGCTATTCATCCTCACTGGGAAATGTTACTTTCTGCTGGATCAATAACGGAAAGATAAATGGAACAACGCGCAGTTCATGGTTTCACGATAATGTTCTTGTTCACACAGTGCAATAAAAATATTTTGTCTCAATGTAATCAAAAAGGGTTATCGCATTGAATGTAATTTGTTTTCGATGTACAGGCTGATATAAAGGAAATTGAATGATGACCAAGTTACAAAGGTCTGACAGGATGGAATTTTTTGTTTTACAACAACTGGGAACAATCTCATCACTGGGTTTCGAACGGGAGAGAATTTGTTACTCTAAATCAAGTGAAATTTCAGCCTTTTTGAGCAATTATATAGGGGAAACTAAAGTACAGGGTGATTTTTATTTATTTATTTGAGAGCACAAAATAATTCCTAATACTTTGCGTAAATGTAGCCTCATGTTGCAGAAAGATGCAGCATGATCCACACAATTGATTACCTTGAATGAATTGCTGGAAGTGTCTACCACCATGTTGCAGGCACAAATGCATTCTTCGCAGCATGCGCTCCAACACAGAGTGCAGCATTTCTTGGGGAATATTGCTGATTGTGTCACTGATTATTGCTGCCTTTCTTGCACTGGAATATGAACAGTGAGCATGTTGTGCTAAACACCCCAGAGATTTCTTCAGGCTTACTTTTGTTCTTTCCCGCACGTCATCCAATTTATCTGGTGTAACGACATTTGGCTGGCACATGTGCTTTTTAACTTTCACGCAGCCTGTTTCTCTGAACTGCTTCACCCGTTTCAATATAACTGATTTCAAACGTTTCATACAACCACCAAAGTGACTTTTAAATGCAATTTGACATTCCCTCAAGCATGCATTCTTGATGTAATGTTCCATAAGAAACACGCGTTCTTCCACTGTGAGCGCCATGGTGTGACTCAATGAAAACCTTGAAACGTCACTGCCGGGTCGCGTGACAGAGAGATATGTAACTGGGTTGTGAAAAATGAAAATTTTCAAACTGAAATACATTTTAATTTCTAATTTTATTAACGAACAAAATAGTTATCAATATGTCATTTATGGCCATATAGCATATAATTATTGCTTACTTTATATTAATCTATATTGTATAACTAAAAAGACAGTGTCTGTCCTTTTTTTTTCATTTCCTAGCTCCTCTCACGCTGCTTTGCACATCATCACCAAACTGCATCGACATAATTAACAATGTCTTACAATTCTTCTTACAGCATCTAAATTTCTTTATAACATATTTTATTTCATCGGGCCCAGTTGCAAGTACATTTAGTTAAAGCATTTACTATGCCTGCATTCCGGTACCATTCCGTAAAGGAATTTCTGTTGTTCTCTGGCATGCTCATCCCATCAAATACAATCAACCAGCCTTGATGAATACATCAGCTATGTGGCCGTTGGTTCCAGTACAATTCCATCACAGGATTGTTGTTGTTGTTGTTGTTGTTGTTGTTGTTGTTCTATGGTACTGCCATCCTCTCAAATCACAAACCTTTCCCACCACCCGTCCATGATGGGTATATCTGCTAGTTGAGCTGAAAGGGGCCATTGATCAATATGTAAACAATTAAATATTAAATCTATTCATCCTTTGCATCACATTTAATGTAAAAATCACTCCAAGTTGTGTTTTATATGCTGCAGTTTTTGATATTTAACAATAAGTTTGTCATTAGGAAAGTTACTTTTACAAAGTTGAAACATATTTGCGATTAATTGGCAGCAGTCTGTATGCTCTTTCTGCTTTTTAATTAACCATGACAGGAATGAGACGAGGCTGAAATCCTCTTTGTTTGTGTTTTACTCGATGCTTATTGAATTTTCCAAACTATTTAGGTTTCTTCTCCAACATCGTAGCATAACTTTCAGACCCAATGAACTGTTATATTAAACACTCCATTTGAGAGGCATAACATTTTCTGCGGAGTTGAAATAATTTCATTTAGTCTCTCAAAATTTGGCAATTAAGGCAAATCGAAATGTTTTGGCACTTTTTGAAAAGGAGGGGGATTCAAAGGCTGCCAAGTGTTCCATCCTGAGCAAGCTTTTGTAAGTACATTTGTCGTCCATACAAAACGGGCATTCATTCAGTAATCTCATCATTTGACAAAAGCCGCTTTTAACTAGCTGTTCACGGATTATAACTCCCCTCAAACATTTCTTTTTCAAAACCATGTGAGATGCCAAGCATGACATTATGTTGTTTGATTCGCCGTTGACAGTGACAGTGAAAAATATATGCACGTGTTAATCATTCAGGAATTTACTGGAGACTTTAATTTACTCCTTGCAAGCAATGTTAAAATAATCTTAAGACAAAGCTTTGCCTCTTTCAAATCCTGCAGACAATGGTTGTCTTTTAAATTGATGCATCTATCTTATGGAACTTGTATCTAGATAATTTATTGTGTGTTTTATTGTCAATGCACATGACAGCATGTTAAGTGGCTGTGTGTAAAGCTATATGAAGCTGTCTGGGCTAACATGGCAAGACATTCCAATACACTGTACGACATGGCATACTTTAAAAGTAAACATTGAACTGGCTGTTATTGTTTGCAAATGCTTATTGGACTGGAATTCAATTATTAATTTGGTTCACTTGTTGCATCTTTCCTGAAGTGTGAATGAGCTGCTGATGCAAATTAGGATGGGAATTTGTAATTTGTAATTTGTAATTTGTTCAGGGTGTTGACGATAACCCACCTACTCTTTGTGAAGATCGATGTTCTCATACTGATATTTTATTTTATGAAAATAATACTTTTGAAGTGACCGATTTATACCTGTTTCGTTTTGGACGATTGATGTTTAATCTGAATGGAAATGAGTTGCCAGAGGCGTTGACTATAGTTTTGGTAGTGGTGGACCATAGCGTGGACTTGTGGTCAAATCTGCCACCTGCACAAACACCAATTTAGCGACAGATGTGTTTTGACACCATACTCCGTCTGTCGGGAAAACCAAACATCTTTTCTTTGTTTTTCGACATGCACAAGCTCAAACGAGATATTTTTCGACATTTGGTTCATCCGTCTGAAAGGATGGGTGCCGAGTGATGTACCCAAGATGAACTGCTGTGGTTTTATGGCCTCTTATTGAGGACTTCACAGAAATTTCTAATGGCTGTGAGTTTACTCACGCCAAGGTTATATTTCCAAATTAACGAAATGTGCACCAGGCCAACACATCGATAGTGAAAGCAGGTTTAATAAATGATCAAAGTGAAATGGGAGATGATCTGAGGAAGAGAGAAAAAGGCACGTATCTCAATAATAATTCAACAATACAATAATAAAACCATCGCACCCATGATAACGCAAAGGCTCATCGTGTTCATCTCACCACAGGTAGTAAAGATGGCGGGGAGGGTGGGGGTACGAACAAGACAAGAGAGAACCTTCTCCCCATGCTATGCTTGTACGAGGTTCATGGAGTCCATTCGGGAAGACGGGAGCAATTATTGAATGGCGTTGTGGTGAGAATGAGAGGGGATGGGGCCACGTTTCTGCTTGGTAGGTCATTCTGAGTGCACCCTTGCCTGGCTCTTCCAGTCTTGCCGTGATCCACTAAACCACTCTACTCCTTCCCTTGCTCGCTGCCAACCATTCTCTATGTAATGTTCATGCTTCCTGACCTGATCCGCTTCAGCTCCTCGCCGAACTCTGCTTTATGGTTTTGTTTTTGTTGATATTATTGATTTTCTATCTTGTGCACAAATTTGGATTTAGCACTGGTTAAGGATGCACTCTTTCATTTTATTGATAAAGTTTTTAGATCTTTTAGTAAAAATTTTTATGTATCAGGTTTGATAAGTCATTCTTTTCTAAGAAAAACGAATGGGTTTTAATTGTTTTGACAAACAAAAAATTTAAAAGATGCTGTTAATTTAATTTTGTTTTACACTTTTGTATCTTTCTGTGGGAAAATATTTCAACAAATAACAGGCATTCCAATGGGAGGGAACTTTAGCCCCCCTATTAACAGACATTTTCCTTGTTTACCTCCACCACCTAAGGTGAAGGAGGTTATGTTTTCACCCCTTTCTGTCTGTTGGGTCGTCAATCTAGTCGGGAAAAAAAAATTTCCCCAATTTTTTTTTTTTTTGAGATTTGTTCTACCCTTACTATCAGTATTTAAAATGGCGATTTCAGTTAATACAATGGCGATTTCGATGATACTTGGTTGGTAGCTTCATACCATGACCTAGTTGTGTGCAAATGAGAGCCGTTGCTATGGACACCACCGTTGCCTCGCAACGGGACTTTGAAATTTTTGAAAAATCATAAATTTATTTATTCGAAAATCAAAAATCGCGCTACGAGCGACTGTGGGCAGTACATTCAGCCATATTGTCAAAAATTTCCAGACGGATCCTATGAAAACTGTCGGAGAAGATAGACTTTGAATGAACCCTGGTCGAAAACAATAGAAAAAACGAAGTTCGTTATATCTCAGAGACTATGAGTCAGATATACATGAAACTGGTATGGTAGGTTCATGGTATGTCCTAGCTATGTGTGACAAAGAACCGTTGCTATGGACCCCTCGGTTGCCTAGCAACGGCCGAAAAACCTCTAAATGTGGGGGTATTTTAACGAAAAAACAATCTGCAGCATTAACCCTTGAAGCTAGAATCATGAATTTTCTTGTGCTTAATCCTCAGGTCATTCCCCATCGAACAGGCCCATCGTGTCAGGTTCTATTGGGTAGTGAACTACCCATGTCCGCCTACCGACTTGTTCGTCTGTTTGACTGTGCACAGGATATCTCAAAAAGTTGTGGACGGATCTGGATGAAATTTTGTGGACAGGTTCAGCGTGTGAAAAGGATTAACTGATTAGATTTTGGTGAAGATTCGGATCTGGATCTGACTCCTAGAATTTTTAAAGTGATTCTTCACCATTGAGAGATAGGGCCAAAAACGATATATAGCACGATATCTCAAAAAGTTGTTGACGGATTCGGATGAAACTTGGCGGATACATTGGGCGTGTGACATGGAAGAAATGATTCAATTTTGGTGAAGATCTGACTCCAGATCTGGACACGAGAATTATTTAATTTTTAAAGTGATTCTTCACCATTGAGAGATCGGGTCAAAAACGACATGTAGCATAATATTTCAAAAATATATTGGGCCCGATATGTTCTCGTTGATCAGGCATTGCGTGGCGGAGGTATGCGCTCTTCCAGGTGCCCTTCTAATTTATTGGGTGTTTTAATTTGAGCAGAAGTTTATGAAGGAGAAGTTAGGCTTAGCTACATTGTTGCTTTTTGTTATGTCATGTAAATGCTGTCATACAATTCCACTGATATATTCTCGTTTTATTCCTCAAACTCACACTAGAAATGCAAGTCAACTTCGTCAAGATCGATACATTGACTCAGACAATCAGAAGTCACTTCGACGCTTTGCATGCACGATGGCCTAATGCACGATCATCGAGCTTGACTTCAATACGGGCATGACATTCTGACATGGATAGCAGCAAGATGGGCATTCAAGATGAAACTTTCATTCAACAGATCAAAATACTTCAGCCAAATACAGTATTTGATAGCAAGTGAAAAATTTAAAGTTGATTGTTTGCGAATATGTGAATGTTAGAATTTGCTGATAACTTGTCATTTGCAGTATTTGGAGACACATTCCTGCCAGCTCATTCGACAGCAATGTATCCTTCCATCCAATGGGACCATACTCTGTGCAGAGCGTTGGTGCTGCCGAAGCAGTCTCCTTGGCTATTGGGCACAATCCTGGACGAGTCGCCACTCCGACACAGTATACCAGCATGCTGGCACTAATTTTGCCGACCTCGGAAGGATGACAGGCCAAGTTAACCCCACCTGGTATTAATTCAACAGCCGAGTGGGTATTTGAAATCAGGATCATAGGATCCCAAACCCACCCCCCTAACCATTAAGCCAACACCATTCATACACAGCAATGTATGGTGTGGTGTTTATCACCGTTTGGCAAATCAGGATGAGATAATTTTCAGATCCTCAGGTGATATGCCAACAAGCAGTTTCGACCATGTTTCTCCGATACTGTATACGAGATCGCCTGGTGATATGTGACATTTCAAGTGGTTACATACTTCAGCATTGTTCCAAATTCCTATGTGGTTGACCGTCGACATCCATTCTGCAACACTGCTGAAAAAGTGCACAGCATGCATGCATTTTCAATGGGATTACTCAGTTTGTTATTGACTTCACCCTGCCATACCTTCAGGAACAACTTTCGATGTTTAAAACAAAAAACGCACACTCGGCATTCAAATCTGCAACTCTCTTAGATCAAATCGATTTGGCAGAGTTGTCGGGGGAGTCACACATTGAGGAATACACACCTCTTAGTTTGCTGATGTAAAATGAATAGTAATGTCCAAGATCAAAATGTGTGCGGCTGAGGGCTTTCAATACGTTAGGCTTTACGTGAAATACCTTCAATGCAAATTTCAACTCGAGGCACTTGCACCAATTTGTGAGTTTCAGGCTTTGTAATTTCCTTTTTATCTCAGAATTAGTTAGCAACCTTACGCATGGTTCTTTCAGCAGTTGAAATTGAGAGATTTGCATTATCGAGTGAGACTAACATCCAAGCTTTGATGCACTCTGCCAAAGAGCTTCAACCTTGTCATGGAGGAATGAATGTCTGTTGAACATAGCAACATCGTCCCGTTCTATGGGACGAATGTGTTTGTCTTTGAATTTTCTGAAAGCAAGTCATGACCTACATAGCAAGTCATGACCAAATCGTACATACATTTCAGTTTTATACAGTCAAGAGACTGAAAAATTGCTTGCGTGGCTCGAGCTCCAGTGAAGTCTCCCAACGGGGTTGTTTTAGATGTCAAGTCGTCATCTTAGTGGAGTCAAAGCAGAAGGTTGATGAACATATTCTTTATAATTGATTACTTAATTTCAAAGAAATCTGTAAATAAGTAAAGCAAATACGAAGTGCGAGAAGATTCAACCTTGGAATTTGAGAACCTGTGCAGAAGCTTTCTTTTTTTCTTCAGCTTCAACTTTTTAAGGTCTGCTTAAAAAAGAAAAAATTGTTGTGTTTGTGGGGGTAGGTCAAATGACTTTAGCTGAGATAGGAATGCATAGCTTAGCATGGACCGTGTGACACGGTTAGGAGCCTATAGTGGGGCAGATAACAGCAATTTTTGAGAGGAATCGTGCAAATGATGATACAAGCATCAGATTTGGCACCTTTGTTCTCCAGGGGATTCAAATCAAATCTGCCTGATTGGCCATTTGAAAATCCAAATTTTGAAAAATTTGGATTTTCAAATGGCCAATCGGGCAGATTTGATCAGAAAGCCCTGCAGAACAGAAATGCCAAATTTGATGCTTGTATCATAATTTGCACGATTTTTCTACTATCTACTACACTACTAATGCATAATACTTATAGCTCGTGAGTTTTTTTTTGTAAACTTAAAATCCTCGTTGTGGACATTTGGGTCAGAGGTTATGCTGGTAACATTTGTGAAAACTGCACCTGCAGTTAAGATCTATTATCATTTATGTCGATTTAAATGGTTATTTAATTTAACGCCTCCAGCTTACAAATTTCCAGGCCGAGTTAGAAAAAAAATATATAAAACCTCATGCCATTGTATCCTCTCCACTTCAAGGTGGGTGTTATGAAATAGGCCACCAAAACAGCATTTCAATAAAATGCATTTGGTTTTATTATTAATCAGCACCACAATCAAAAAAAAAAAAATACACCCATTCTCATTGGGTGATTAAAAAAAGTGCTCACTCAACAAATCAAGAGGAGCTTATTGGCTTCTTTATAATTCTTATTCATCGAAAAATCAAGGCTCTGGCCTCAAGCTGATAGAGGTAACATGCTCTTTGTCAATATGATGATTGCATGGCAAGGAAACCTCTTTACCCTATGCCATTCAATTGTGTTAGTTTCTCATTGTAAAAGGCCGGTGGTCATTTATACATGTCATTCTTTGTAGGAAAATGCTTAATGCATTGCAAGTAAGGAAGTAACACCCTGATTGGACAATGCTTCTTGCTGTGTAATGCGTTACACACTTTTATTAAGATAATTACATGATAAATGTCCCTTTTATCATTTTCCTCAAACATGTAATATGGCTTAGACTGGTTGAATCATGATTGGCTTTATTCACCTCAAATATTTGTGCACTTCAACTTTATTACCCCACACATTCAAAGTGAAAAGTGGGGTTAAGAAATTGGTTCACTTTGTCTGTCTGTCTTTCTGTCCACAAATGTCAGTTTATAATCGAGGAACAAGTTGATTTAAATTGAATGTTGTATTTTGAACACGCTTCGGAACATGAATCGCAAAATGAACCTGTAGTTTAACGGTACTTTGGCTCTGAATTTATCTCGATCACACATGCCCAGAGAGGAATGAGATTTTTTTTTTTTTTTTACTAAATCTGCCTAGCTCGCAGTCAAAGAAAATTTAAAATCATTCCAACCAGGAAACTGACTGTTTTTAGTGACAACGGACACGAATAACTCATGTAATGTGTTCGATAAGTTGGTGGAAAGGCCCTGCATCAATGACGGTAAACTTCAACGACAGACGGTAAACGGTAAACATCAATGACAATTTTAAAGAAAGATTTATTTTTGTATAACAGATAAAATCTTGATTGTATTTAAATTGAATTAGACACGTGAACAATGTAGAACACAAATTGCCTTGTTGGCACTTTCAAAAACCTCCAATTTAGCAGTACTTGAACAAAATATTACGACGTTTTACATCATCTCGACCAATCAAATTTGCTGCTCGCAGACCTTGCCCATGTCTTTTGTTTTTCTTTTTCTCAAGACTGCATGGGGTAAGGTGTTCCATGAACTCTTGAGTTCTTTTTTTTCCCTTTATTTGAATAAAATAAAATAAGGATTGCAAGGAAACTTAAGAAATATAAGGACATATTTTGGACCTATCACAACAGTTAACCACAAGAGGGGAAATTGGCTAGGGCGCTTATACACAATGGCCTACTCCTTTTGAAAGATAGCAGATAATTTGCCAGGGTACGGGCACACAACAGCATGTTCTTGTCGAAAGGTACCATTGTGCCATTGTGCTATTTGATCTTAGATGGAGGGGAAGGGGTAGAAGACTGGATGTAATATGTAGGCAAAAGAAGAGGGATGATAAGAATATGGTTCTGAACATGTCTTAGATCACAGAGCTCTAACGGACGTTTGGAATGTATTTCTACACGAGATGAACTTTACAAGTTGCATATAGCATGACGGTGTGAAAACCAATTTTGAGGCCTAACCAGATGCGGAGGGTTCTGTTGATAGGAACCGGTGTTGGAGATAGAAAGCAACGCTGCACTGCCATGCGATCATTGTGTGCAACAAAGGTGCAAGGAGGTATGCGGGTCATTGAGCAGCCTTGTGTGAAAAGATTGTCTTTCCACATCACAGATTCTGGGCAGAGTGCTGCATTCTTGGCAAGGAGGCACTGCTGGCAGCACCCTCTTTGACTGCACATCATTTTCTCCATTATGAACAAAACATCACAAGCAACAGCTCAGGTGGTAATGCAGCTCAAGTGGTAAAAGATCTTTTCATCTCGATTTTTAATTACATGTGCAAATGAGAATTTGATCTCCAGTTCGTTTTTTTTTTGCATGGAAAATGTAGGCTCATGGAAGATTAAGTGACAGAGGCAGCAATGGGCTGACAGTGAGGGAGTAGTACAATACATGGATGCAATAAGGAGTTGAATGAACAAGAGGAATAGAGAGACGAGGGAATGAACCATAGCAAATTAATCCCCCTAGTACTCTCATGTTGTTGAGACACCGGATCTGCAATAAGGCAATGTATTGTGGAGCATGCTGTTTCTTGCAGTTGATCGTCTTCTTGCATTCAGGTGTTGATGTGAAATAACTCATGGTGTCTTTCAAAAGGAGTGGGCCACTTTGTGTCTGCATCCTGACCAGTTTTCAAATTCCTTCTCTAACCAACAGGGGCATTGCTTCTGTGGCACAGGTATGCCTCACGAGTGATGCAACCAGCAGGCCAAATTCATGATTGATTCCTCGTCCAATATGCATTTGTTAGATAGATGTGGATGTAAAACAAATCCCAAGTTATTTCACAAGGATAGACCTTTGACTCAGTACCTAACTAAATTACAAATGCTTCTTTCATTACTTGCTTAGAAAGTGTTGAAATGAAGGTCCAAGCTGATTAACAATGGGGCCTTGTTGACGCTGCATTGCTGTTTGTTGCTGAAAACCATTTTTTCACTCCAAATTCAATTCCAACACTGATTTTGGTATTTATGAACATATTACTTGTTCTTTACTAGAGCCTGGTGTTGGCGCAGTGGTTAGGGCAGCGGCTTGGGATCCAAAAGGTCCTGAGTTCAAGCCCTGTTGGACCACTGAATTAATACACCAGGGGGTTGACTCAGCCTGTCATCCTTCCGAGGTCGGCGAAATGAGTACCAGTATACTGGGCCGGTGTATACCCCGGTTAAAATAGGTGTACCATATCCCTGTGTCGTAAGAGGTGACCAGGGTTGCGTCAGGAAGGGCATCCGGCGTAAAACATGTGCCAAATCACTATGCGGATCATACGGATGATCCGCTGTGGCGACCCCTAACGGGAGCAGCCGAAAGAAGAAGAAGAAGATTACTTGTTCTTTACTACTTATTGCTTCCTTTTAAAACTTTGTATGACCTTTCACACTACCTTTGTCCCTTCTCATTGGTCATTATTTGGTCTATCATGACTTTAGTGATGCATTTTCTCGCAGAGCCAACTTCCAAAATGGCAAAGAAATTGTCTCAATTTTTGTTTTGATGGTTTTGAAAATTTGAGCGTTTTTTTTTTCTTTCTTTTCTGTGTTTTCCAAGCCTTATATTGTGGGCAATATTATCCCACTTTTATATTTCTCTTTCACGATGCTTCATAGTTAGACAATTTTAAAGAAAGATCAATATGTGTTGGTGAATTGAGGGCACAGGCACACAGAAACAGGTCATTTGTGCCGGCTCTGGCTGTCAAACGATGTACATTAACACTGTCTGGAACTATTACCCTTCCACTAAGCCATCAGAATCTCAACCATAACCCTCAGTCTTAGTGTTCCTTCCACAAGAGCTCCTTTGAACTCACTCTGACACACCCTGATTGTTTTCCATCCTCTAACATGTCCCGCATCATTTCTCTGACAGTGGAGGCAGCAGCAGGAAAACTGATCTTTGGAAAAGCTTGGATAACAAGTCTTGAAGAGCAATTACATAATGGGATTCACATGATTTGAAGTAATAGACTTTTCCACATATTGCATTGATGAGTATGCCATCCTTTGGAGGACACCTTAAGCTGCTTGTCCTATCTGTAAGCATTTGCTTACAAGCGTTAATTATCACAAGATGGCTTTTGAAAAGAATAGATCATTGTGCTGCAAATCACAATCGAAATTTCTGCCCTAATCAGCAGTGGCATAGTATCACCAGGTCACACAATTATGCAACCAGCAGCCAGTTGCTGTATTTCTAAGAAGAATATTGTCTCTTTTGCTATATTCCTGCTATCCCAATCCTTTACTGACAATATTCCTCCTATGTTACTGTCATCAATATCAGGATTCTGTCTCTTACAACTCACTTGACACATGAAAAATCTGGCTGTTTTGTGTTTGAATATGCACAAGCTCCTGAGTTTTGCAACCTCTGTACGAAGTTACAATTGTGTTCCACTGAAGATGTGACTGATGACAGTCTTGAAGTATTAAATGAAACCAACAGCAAATGTGGAATAATTCTGAGGACAATTCAAAATATATTGTCTGAGGACATTGTATTCTCACTGTTCGCTTCTGTTTAAAAGCCAGGCTCATTTTAGTGAAGCTATGTAAATCCGGGGCAACACATTACATCCGAGCAAGAAGTGGAACAAGCGGTCATGTTGCTCAACTTCTTTCCAGATGCTTTGCTTCTCCACCCCCGTTATTCGCCCCTCCTCCACTCAAACCCACCTCCTTCTAAATTTCCAGTTCTTCCTTCCTGAGAGTTTGCTTCTCGATGCATCTTGTCTGTTCCAAGCATCCTCCCTTGCCCTCATTCCTCCCCACACCAATTATTTGTCCAAGTCTCTCTCTATTTTGTCCTTCAACCCCGCTGCTGGTGTTTTCCCCTCTCTTTCTTTTTGTACTTGTGTTCAGTTGCATCCTGATCCATTCTATATTCTAGCTCTTTCATGAGCCTTGACTTTGTATATAAAAAATATGGAGAATGTAATATGGTCTCCATTGATAACCCACTCATTCATTGATCAGGCATGTTCTGCAGTTGTATCATACGTGAACCCTTTTGGAGATGCATTACCCTCTCATTATGAATCAAAAGGGTAAAATAATTATTATTCCAAATTACTTATAATTTAGAGTTTATTTAAAAAAAACTTCGGAAAAACTGTGCACGTTCTGGTGTCTGGCTCTTCTGCTTGTTTTGCACTCTGCTCCATGGGCTCCGTTCTGCTCGCTCCATCAAGCTCCGTTGTTCACCATCCCATGACCCCAATAACACGCAGCCTGAGAACCAAGTGAAGCCGAATGTGTGGAACGCACAGCCCTTTATAATCCCCTTGTGGGGGCGGTGCTTGTGAGCAGATCAGGCGGAGCGATGGGTGTTTTCCAGCACTCTCATTGGTGTGCAGACCATTATGATGTCGTTGGCCCCGCCCATGCGATGGTTTGGCAGCAAAAATAGCCTCAGTCACTCCACGCTCTGCCACGCGATTCATCTCTGAGATTAATGTGGCGGCGCACATTCGGTTGTGTACCTCTGCTGTGAAAGTGTGCCGAATATGCAATGGAGGTCATAATTGAGCAGACCGCTGGGGCTATCCACACGTCGTCGAACAGGTCCGAGCGCACATTTGAACCGCAAGTTAGATGCTGGAGAATCCCGATCTGAGTATCTACTATGGCGTGTCAGACTCCCCCATCGCCTGCTGGTCCAGAGGACAGTAGTGAATGTCGGTAGTGACAGTTGTTGAGCAATGGCAATGGTGGTGTAGTGTAGCAGCTTTAGTGTGATGGAGGTGGTTGGTCATTTGTTGTGGCTGTCAATTGCGAAGGAAAGTGAGCTTGGGTTGCGGTCTGATGGTGTGGTGATTTTTATAAAGGTATTGTGGTGCTGTATTAAATGATGAAACATTGGGGTTCACGTCAGGTGAAGTCCGAGGTGTAATGTCTGTTGGATAATGGCATGCGATTTGAAGGGGTTTTGACATGTGTATGCAAATGGCTTGCCTGTTTCTATGGTCTGCATGCTTTGTGATCGAGAGCTCAAGTGTACAGCAAAATAAAATAGATAAAGAATGGGTAGATGGGTAAAAAAATGGAAAGAATAACACTACCTAAATTCCATGCAACGCATATTGTCCCATAAACCCACTACACATAAGGAAAGGTCTATCTAAAATTAATAGCAATGAAATAACTGTCTCGAGACTGCTGTATGTAGTGTTCCATTGCCTTGAGGTAGTGCCATTTTCGCAGAACCTTAACACTATAACATATATGATGTAAAGCCGTTCTCTGACCTGAGCTGAATGCCCTGACATCACCGCCGTGACGCATGATACAGTCAGAACGATGGTTTTTGAGAGTTGTCCTCTCATATACCATAGTTGGTAACAGGTCCAACTACAGTAGTCTGCAGAGAATTACTATCTGAAAGGAATACTATTCTTGCCTGGGCATACATCATTCTGAATCCACGCATAGACTTTCAAGCAAGGGAGCAAGCTGTTGAAAACGAATTACTGCATTCACGAACTTACAACCTTTGTTGTGGTTTTAGGTAATTCACATTAATGTAAAATG
>NC_140963.1:90853981-90873981 GCF_056783735.1 Eptatretus burgeri
TGTATTTTTAATTTTGCTAAATCTTAAGCAAATAATCACATCTCATTGGTCTGAACTGCTCTTTCTATTACTTACTCAGAAAATACATTTCTCATCCGGTATCTTATGTGTTGGTGTGTGTGCTTGTTGTTGGCTTTGTGTTTCTGGAACACGAGCACGGCTGGGTTTGTGTCCGAGTTGGACATGATGGTGTGTGGGTTGTGTGGTTGTTGGAGTTTCCATTAGTTGTTTTGTTTGGGTGGGTGTGGTGTTGGGGACTGGCCGCTGTTTTTTGCTAACCTTGTCTAGTTGTTTGCACCATCGAGTTTTCGGCATTTGTATCAGAGGTGTTTATTGTGTAGGTGTACACAATCTCCCTTGTTAAACCACCCTCACAGCCTTTGACATGCCATACCTCCAGTATCAATCTGTGTTCTTTGTTTAGACGTCGTTTCTAGGACCCGGATCCCATCAAAGCCAAATTTGAGGCGTGATTGCAGGCATTGCCTCACTATGGCTGACTGTGTCACCTTTCCACATGGAGACATGGTATGTCTCATACTAAATGAGACAACTAAAAATATGCGAGAAATCCAAGTCCGTGAAATAAAGCAAATTGCATTTGGTTGCTGTGAGCAGAGTGCAAGAAAATAAATGAAAGGATTATATTCACCCTCAGCAGATACAGAAGCAGTGATTTTGTTTCACTTCGATCATGTGGGAAATTAACCATTTGTACCTTTCCAAATTAATTATTTTTGGTGCACCTGACTGCAAAAAGCCAAGTCAGAGCTATTTACCCAATCGCTATCAACAAAATGAGGCATAACGCTTTATCTCCCTAAAAGTGCTAATCCAATCGCACTCTGAGTGTGCGAAATCAATTGTTGGAGCTGCTGCAGGGGATGTCGTCTGTGACAACCTCACAACCTTGGTAGATTTGGGCCATTAGTATGGTGAGGCTCAAGATTCCGCGATGCTGTGTTGTATTTATTGATCTCGTAATTCAATTTCCTTCACACGTTTATCATTTTTCTGCACTTATTTGGTGACTCCAAAAGCAGACACAGGTTGTGAGTGTGTATATAATAAGCTGTCGTTTTGTGGTGAGATATTTTCACTTAGGTCAGCATGATACAAATGTGACAAATGTAGGTTAATAATGGTCCTTGAAATGTCGTTATCTTTATGCAAAGAAAAAATTGATCTCATTTAAAGTTACATTGGAGGCTTGTCACATGGGACCTTTTATGTGGTTAACAATCTGTAAGGGTCTTAATATGAATCTGTGGGGGTTTTTTTTAGGGTTTTTAAAGGAGTCTCAGGAGTTTGATGGCAAGGTGGTTGAATTCTGTGTTAACTATACAGGGAATTTGAAACCTGAGGATAGTGCTGACTCAAAAGGACTACTGTTCATGAAAGATACAGGCAGATCTTTAACATTCACTTGCCATGTAAGACATCCAGGTTGAAAGATTGCATGCTCCATGATTTGATTCCATTTCACAGACAACCGTTTTCGAGAGATCATATTATACAGGAAACTTAACTCGATCCACATTAATATAATGAATGACATATGTTATCTGATGTTCTAGATAAAAGCACTTATAAAAGAAAAACCTGAATGTTCACTGAACTCATTTGGTTTATACTGCATCGATGACTTATAAGTGTGTGTGTGTGTGTTTTTGTGTGTATGTGTGTGTGTCAGTATGTGTTTCTCCTCCATAACTCCAAAACCATGAAACCGAGGACGCTGAAACTTTGCATGCATACGAAGGGAACTCCAAGGAAGTGCATGAGTGAAAATTCGGTGTTTACGTTAATTAAAACACCCCTTTTGAAGATAATTAACGGCCTTATTTAATTATATCCTTCATCAGGCGATCCTCGGCCACCTCGCTCTCTATGGGGTCTAAAAAAGTATCCTGCGTTAGCTCACTGGGGTCTGAAGCCACCATGTTTTTTGGCAATGATTTCTTAACGATAATTTTTTTTCACTCTCCACACTCATGTCATCGAAACCTACGAATTGCTGGATACATTGCATTGCTGAAAAACGCCCAGAGATGCCAGCATTCGTGGCTTTATTTCATTTCCTCACTTGGCATAACCTTGAGAATCTCTGAAACTAAGCAGAATTCCAAAATTTAAGCTCCAGAATTGAACTTAGCAGCAGTTCCGACTTATAAAAGAAGTGTTAAATTGTCCAATTTGGACATTACATGGGCGTTTCCGGGTGCATGGGTTCATAGATGACAATTAGTAATCGCTTGCCAAGCCAGGCGTTCCATTGGAATGCTTGCTTATGTGCTTAAGTTACTTGCTAAGTGCCCTACAGTCAATATTGGTACAATTCGTATCCCGATCGGGATGAGCAGTCCGAGTGTGTCAGGCTCCACTGTCTCCTGCTGGTCCACATGGCAGAGGTGAATGTTGTTGGTGATGGTTGTTGAGCAATGGTGGTGTAGCATAGCAGCTGCAAGTTTGTGTCCGAGTTGCTATACAAGGTACGTATACAGCACATATGGATGTGGTACATATGGGTAGACTTAGATTTGTAGCGAACGTAGTGAGCTTCATACTTAACGCGTGCACATGAGAGAATAGGAAACAACTACAACAACAACACAATACCCTGGCAATTTGGAATCTGTGTCATTGGCTATGACCCTTTTGCTTCCGTTTTTTTTTTTGCTTCCGGGTTTTTTTTGCTTCTGGTTTTTGGCATGGGGAATGACGCATGCCGGGAGATAAAGGCATCATCGGAGACATGAAGACCCAAATATGAGACATGGTGTATATTTCCTCCACTGATTTTAATAAAGACAAGTCTGAAGACGATGATGGTTCACGAGCGGTATTTGATGATGTAGATTGTTTCAGAAGTCAAGGATGAGACAATGTGATAATGTTTGACCAAGTTATAAAAATGATCAACATGATGTGGTACGAGTGACAGGTTATTAGCTGCAAAATGTCGAAAACTCGGTTTCGTTCAACAACTTTCAAAATTTGACCTTTGCATAACGTTTAAAGGTCACAAAACAATGTTGTGGACATTAAAATAAGGAAACAGGATACGTGCTATAGCTTATTGGAGTTAGTTCGTCGAAGAAGGTTGAAAACCCGGTTCGATTCCCACAACTTTGAAAATTTGACCTTTGTGAACTTTAAAGGTCAAAGGTCAAGGATTATGACTTTGGTGCAAAACTTCCTCTGGAACATTCCAGGAACAATATAACATCATATAGGCTATATTGCATTTCGCACTCCTCGGATTATCCATACTTTGATGAAATCAGCGTAAAAACAAACTTGAAGGGGGCGCCACGGGCAAGGTGTTCGAGATAGAGCAAAATGCTTTCAAGACTTTAGGTGGGGAATGACCTCAAGATTATGCATTAAAAATATTGTCATCCCAGCTCTCAAAGTTTGGGCGGTTGTATGATTTTTATGTCAAAATTGGCAATTTTTTAAGTTTGTGACCTTGTGACCTTGACCTTGGGATGAAAATGAAAAATCGAGCTCCGTGGGGCTATGCAGGTGCCATTGGGCTAACCAAATACTGAAACCACTGCCAGATTCGACAAACCCCTCGGAGAAGATGGATTTTTATGTCAAAATTCGCAATTTTCTAAGTTCGTGACCTTGTGACGAAAATGAAAAATCGAGCTCTGTGGGGCTATGCAGGTGCCATTGGGCTAACCAAATACGAAAACCCCTGCCAGATTCGACAAACCCCCTCGGAGAAGATGCAAATTGAAATCGGCGACCCCCAAAAAACACAATTCACAATTTTCTAAGTTCGTGACCTTGTGACGAAAATGAAAAATCGAGCTCCGTGGGGCTATGCAGTTGCCATTGGGCTAACAAAATACCGAAACCCCTGACAGATTTGACAAACCCCTCAGAGAAGATGGATTTTTAATGTCAAAATTCGCAATTTTCTAAGTTTGTGACCTTGTGACCTTGACCTTGGGACGAAAATGAAAAATCAAGCTCTGTGGGGCTACACAGGTGCTATTGGACTAACCAAATACTGAAACCCGTCAGATTTGACAAACCCCCTCGGAGAAGATGCAAATTGAATTCGGCTACCCCATAAAAACACACGTTTTTTGGGCGTGGCTCCGCCCATAATGGGCGCACCATGCCCATTCTCAGGAAAACACAACTAGATCATGATATAAACCTCCCACCAAAATTTTTATCAGGATCGCATCAAAACCCAAGGAGCTATGCTCGGGACAGACAGACAGACAGACACACACCAATAACGAATATAGTGGTCACTTATTTTTTTCGTGAAAATATTTTTTCCTGAACCAACAAGTCTGGAGACGGCAGTGGTTCATGAGCGGTATGTGATGATGTAGATTGTTTCAGAAGTCAAGGATGAGACAATGTGATAATTTTTGACGTAGTTATAAAAATGATCAACATGATGTGGTACGAGTGACAGGTTATTAGCTGCAAAATGTCGAAAACTCGGTTTCGTTCAACAACTTTCAAAATTTGCCCTTTGCATAACCTTTAAAGGTCACAAAACAATGTTGTGGACATTAAAATAAGGAAACAGGATACGTGCTATAGCTTATTGGAGTTCGTTCGTCGAAGAAGGTCGAAAACCCTGTTTGATTCCCACAACTTTGAAATTTTGACCTTTGTGAGCGTTAAAGGTCAAAGGTCAAGGATAAAAAGTCCTTGAAATGTCGATTTTCGTTCAAGTCCTTTGCATTTTTTTTGCACCTTTGGTGCAAAACTTCCTCTGGAACATTCCAGGAACAATATAACGTCATGTAGGCTCAATGGCATTTCGCACTCCTCGGATTATCCATACTTTGACGGAATCAGCGTAAAAACAAACTTGAAGGGGGCGCCACGGGCAAGGTGTTCGAGATAGAGCAAAATGGTTTAACGACTTTAGGTGGGGAATGACCTCAAGATTACGCATAAAAATATTGTCATCCGAGCTCTCAAAGTTTGGACGGTCGTATGATTTTTACGTCAAAATTCGCAATTTTCTAAGTTCGTGACCTTGTGACCTTGACCTTGGGTCGAAAATGAAAAATCGAGCTCCGTGTGGCTATGCAGGTGCCATTGGGCTAACCAAATACCGAAACCCCTGCCAGATTCGACAAAACCCTCGGAGAAGATGGATTTTTGTCAAAATTAGCAATTTTCTAAGTTCGTGACCTTGACCTTGGGACGAAAATGAAAAATCAAGCTCCGTGGGGCTATGCAGGTGCCATTGGGCTAACCAAATACTGAAACCCCTGCCAGATTCGACAAACCCCCTCGGAGACGATGCAAATTGAAATCGGCTACCCCCTTAAACAAGTTTTTTGGGTGTGGCTCCGCCCATAACGGGCGCACCACGCTCATTCTCAGGAAAACACAACTAGATCATGATATAAACCTCCCACCAAAATTTTATCAGGATCGGATGAAAACCCACGGAGCTATGTTCGGGACAGACAGACAGACAAGCCGGGTGGTGACGAGGGATTCGCTGGGATCGAAGCGCTGGATACGATGCTTTTCATTCTGACCGATCCACCTACGAAGATTCATTGCCAAGACGTATTGGTTCACATACAATTGTTCCTCTGCCTGGCAAGATTTTTCCTATTGAGTATTTTGCCAACTGGCACTCATCATAAAAAATGACGGTAAATAGACACCCTATTTTTGAAGGACTACCATTTGAAAAATAATTGGTTTGCTGGTTTGTGCTGTGGAGCATCACGTTGCAGACACACACACACACACACACGCACACGCACACGCACACATACGGAAAACCCGATAAACTTCTCTCAATGCTCTTGTTTGACCACACCTCCTGAGCCACACAATACTTTTCATAAACCACGCCCACTTTCCATAAGCCACGCCCACTTTCCTACGCCACTCTCGCTTTAAATAATAAATAATTGGAGGTGGTGTGTGGGTGGTGGAATCATTTGCGGTAAATAAATAAATAATTGGAGGTGGTGTGTGGGTCGTGGAATCGTTTTCAGTAAATAAATAAATAATTGGAGGTGGTGTGTGGGTCGTGGAATCGTTTTCGGTAAATAAATAAATAATTGAAGGTGGTGTGTGGATCGTGGAATCGTTTTCGGAAAATAAATAAATAATTGGAGGTGGTGTGTGGGTCGTGGAATCGTTTTCGGTAAATAAATAAATAATTGGAGGTGGTGTGTGGATCGTGGAATTGTTTTCAGTAAATAAATAAATAATTGAAGGTGGTGTGTGGATCGTGGAATTGTTTTCAGTAAATAAATAAATAATTGAAGTGATGTGTGGATCGTGGAATCGTTTTCGGTAAATAAACATATTATTAGAAATCCACAAAGACAGAAATGCCGGTGATTCCATTTATTTTGGATCCTTTTCACTTTGGTCAATAATGTTTGGATCGAGGAGAGATCGAAGGTGGAACGACGGTGTAGTTCCTTACAAACACTGTATACATACCTTAAATGACGGTAAATAGACACCCAATTTTTGAAGGACTACCATTTGAAAAATAAAGTCAATCAAAAATCGGCTCGAGTAAAATTTTCTAAATATCTCGAAGTGTTTTATTCCGAAGTCTCGTTTCTCTACATTCAAAACTGAAGGACAAGTATTGAAAATACTGTACGTGGTTTTTCGGCCGCTGCACAGCAACGGGTGGTTGCTTGGCAACGAAATTCAAACGCGCACATTCCCAGTATATATTCCACCTGTTGGCAAAGTTTCATCGAAATTGGTTCGCTGGTTCGTGCTGTGGAGCCTCGCGTTGCAGACACACACACACACACGCACGCACGCACGCACGCACGCACGCACGCGCACGCACGCACGCACGCACGCACGCACGCACGCACGCACACACACACACACACACACACACACACACACACACACACACACACACACACCAGGCCTGTTCACACCCAGTCTTGTAAGCAACCATGAACATAAAAGTTGATGTGGGTGGAGTAGAGTAAGGAAGGGAAATGGAGTGAATGGAGAAAACTATGGGAGGCGAGAAAGTAGATGAAGATGATTATCATGATGACGACCATTTTAACCACATATCTCATATATAGCGAATCAGACAGACAGACAGACAGACAGACAGACAGACAGACAGACAGACAGACAGACAGACAGACAGACAGACAGACAGATACCAATAACGAATATAGTGGTCACTTACTTTTTCGTAAACCAATATCTCCCACATCATCAAAAAATAATTTTTAATCGTGATTTACATGATTTGATCGCTGATCCCGAATCCAGGCCGAAGTAACCGGAAATTGCGTATACAGTTGTGAACAAATTATAGGTAAAAGTCAGAAGCGAATGTAAGAAGAAGTCTACGTTCGCTTCTGGTATTTATTTTTTTAGATGAGATCCTGTTCTCGGCGGTGTAGTTGTTGTTGTGAAGGTAATGTTGAGGTAATATTAATTTTTTTAGATGAGATCCTGTTCTCGGCGGTGTAGTTGTTGTTGTGAAGGTAATGTTGAGGTAATATTAATTTTTTTAGATGAGATCCTGTTCTAGGCGGTGTAGTTGTTGTTGTGAAGGTAATGTTGAGGTAATATTATTTTTTTTTAGATGAGATCCTGTTCTCGGCGGTGTAGTTGTTGTTGTGAAGGTAATGTTGAGGTAATATTAATTTTTTTAGATGAGATCCTGTTCTAGGCGGTGTAGTTGTTGTTGTGAAGGTAATGTTGAGGTAATATTAATTTTTTTAGATGAGATCCTGTTCTCGGCGGTGTAGTTGTTGTTGTGAAGGTAATGTTGAGGTATTATTAATTTTTTTAGATGAGATCCTGTTCTCGGCGGTGTAGTTGTTGTTGTGAAGGTAATGTTGAGGTAATATTAAATTTTTTTAGATGAGATCCTGTTCTCGGCGGTGTAGTTGTTGTTGTGAAGGTAATGTTGAGGTAATATTAATTTTTTTAGATGAGATCCTGTTCTCGGCGGTGTAGTTGTTGTTGTGAAGGTAATGTTGAGGTAATATTAATTTTTTTAGATGAGATCCTGTTCTAGGCGGTGTAGTTGTTGTGAAGGTAATGTTGAGGTAATATTAATTTTTTTAGATGAGATCCTGTTCTAGGCGGTGTAGTTGTTGTTGTGAAGGTAATGTTGAGGTAATATTAATTTTTTTAGATGAGATCCTGTTCTCGGCGGTGTAGTTGTTGTTGTGAAGGTAATGTTGAGGTAATATTAATTTTTTTAGATGAGATCCTGTTCTCGGCGGTGTAGTTGTTGTTGTGAAGGTAATGTTGAGGTAATATTAATTTTTTTAGATGAGATCCTGTTCTAGGCGGTGTAGTTGTTGTGAAGGTAATGTTGAGGTAATATTAATTTTTTTAGATGAGATCCTGTTCTCGGCGGTGTAGTTGTTGTTGTGAAGGTAATGTTTAAGTAATATTTATTTTTTCAGATGAGATCCAATTCGAGGCGGTGTCGTTGTTGTGAAGGTAATGTTGAGGTAATGTGCAGTAGTGTTATCACGGTTATAGGAATGCACAAATAATTAATTTGATCTCTCGTATACCCAATCACACCTTTATGACTAAAAAAAATGAACAACAAAACTAGAGATTAAATACTCTAGCAGTTTTAAGTCGACCTAATTTTATAATAAAGATATCTACCACATCATCAAAAAATAATTTTTAATCGTGATTTACATTATTTGATCGCTGATCCCGAATCCAGGCCGAAGTAACCGGAAATTGCAGCATCGAATGTAAGAAGAATTCTACGTTCGCTTCGAGGCTTTGCGTATTCCATATTGGGGACTCTCGGTGGCTGTGTGGACATGTCATGCCTGTTACGGGTCATGGTGGCAAAGTTTCATCCTGTATCTTCTGGAGGTTTTATTCGGTTTTCCTTTGTCCTCATGGCTGTTTCCAAAGCAATTGGTTTTCGTACTTGCTTTACAAAGGTTATATGTTTCTCTTTGTGAGTTTCAAAGCAAAATATATTTGATGACACCCGATTCCTGAGCCGTTTGCCGTATTGACGTGTTTTCTAAATTACGGAGGCAATTTTTTTTCCACCCGTCACATGATGATCGGCAACTGTTTATAAAGATTAATGTTTATGCACATCTCCATGAAATGTCTATAATGCAACGTTGTTTATATAATTTGTTTATTGAAATCCTCCAAAATAACGGTGAGATACTCAAGGTTTTGGGGTTGTGTACAGTACGTACTGTAGTCGGTAATCACATCTGCCAATTCCCCCAAAAATTGCCAATTTTGTGTGTGTGTATGTTTTGTTCATAAAGCATAACATTTTCTCTCTAACCCCCTTCCCCCTCTCTCTCTCTCTCTCTCTCTCTCTCTCTCTCTCTCTCTCTCTCTCTCTCTCTCTCTCTCTCTCTCTCTCTCTCTCTCTCTCTCTCTCTCTCTCTCTCTCTCTCTCTCTCTCTCTCTCTCTCTCTCTCTCTCTCTCTCTCTCTCTCTCTCTCTCTCTCTCTCTCTCTCTCTCTCTCTCTGTGTGTCCCATCCTCACTCCACCTCTTCCTGATACAGTGCAGCACCATCCCTCACCTCTCTAGCTCTCTCTTTCTCTTTCTCTCTCTCTCTGTCTCCAGATGTGTCCAGGTGGTGATTATGCCTGGATGTTTTTTGTCTCTGGACGTGTTCGTGTTTGTTTCTGGATGTGTCTGTGTGGTATTTATTGTATCTCTGTACTTGTCCAGGTGGTGTTTTTGTCTGGACGGGAGTTTGTATCTGGACGTGTCCAAGCGATGTTTATGTCTGGGAGGTGTTTGTCTCCAGGTGGCTTGGCTCTGGACACGTCTGTTTTGTCTGGGTTTTGTCTTCAAAACCTTCAAAATTCACTTCAAAAAAAAAAAATATATATATATATATATTCACCTTCATTGATGCAATTTAGCATTGATGTGTCCAAGGTTTAAGTGGGATAGCTAAGCGGATATTTACATATTCGTTAAATATCCCAATAATCAATCAGTTATCAATAAAGCTATGGATAATGGTAATGTAGGTGATGTATAAGGGAAGATGGATGATATGTGAAAAATGGGCCATAATAGTAGCATGTTCAGCTAATGGTGGTATTTTTTAGCTTATCTGGAATTTATATTCCAGATGAGGCTTTGTCATTTCGTGCCGTCCATCCATCTCCTTTTTTGACTTCTCCGGCCAAAATGCTGGGCCGATCCAGCTGAAACTTTGCAGCAACGTTCCACTCCTGACTGGTAACAGGAATTGAAAAGCTCGTTCCGGTCACATGACTTTAAGTATGTCAAAATGGTCGACATTAAATTTCTTCAAAAATCTTCTTCTCCAGATCCACCAATCAGAATGCTACCAAATTTGGGTTACAACATTAGGACAGGGTCCTGATGTTAAATTGTGAAGGCATTGCCGATCACTTGACTGGAAGTGTGTCAAAATGGTCGACTTAGTCAATATTTGGAAAATCACGTAAATTCCTTCAAAAATCTTCTTCTCCAGACCCACCCGTCAGAATGCCACCAAATATGGGTTAAAACATGAGGATAGGGTCCTGATGCTAAATTGTGGAGGCCATGCTGATCACACGGCCGGAAGTGTGTCAAAATGGCCGACTTTGTCAATTTTTGTGAAAATCGTCTAAATTCCTTCAAAAAGTTTCTTCTGCCAACCCAACAGTCAGAATGCTACCAAATTTGGGTCACAACATTAGGACACGGTCCTCATGTTAAATTGTGGAGGCTATGCTGATTACATGACCGGAAGTGTGTCAAAATGGTGGACTTCGTAAAATACTTGGAAAATCGCGTAAATTCCTTCAAAAATCTTCATCACCAAACCCCTCAGTCAGAATTCTATCAAATTTGGGTTACAGCATTTTGCCAGGGCCCAAATAAGCACCAGGTCCAGTGGTCCTATTTTTTTTGTAATATTATTGGCACCTTGCGATTCAGGGTACATGCTCTATCCTTTACAATCCGCCTGGATATTTAGAAAATTTTATTCTTCGTGAGTTCCTCTCTCCAGCTCAGCAAAGCTCAGTTTCCCAAACCAGAGTTGTGTTTTACCGTTTTATTACCTCTGCCCATCGAAGGTTTGACTCGATTTTGTGCCATGCCTCCATGCGTATGTCAACCCACACCACCCCTCCCCACCCACTACTCATTCCCTTTGGTAGTCTATTAGCCTGCTACCCTTTGTCTTTTAGCTGAGCCTCGTAAAAAAAAAAAAGACTTGCTTGCACACAGCAATTCGACAGAGACCGTAAAAACGATTCCCCTACAGACTTTCAATATACTAGCAGTATACAAGGTGTGATACAAGAAGTGATGAAAGAGGAACCTGAAAACAATGTCAAGTGATTTTGTTTATGAAGACAAACTTTAATAGACTGTAATAATTGGTAAATACAGTCATTTTATGGCAGTGGTATTTTCATAACCAGGCAAAGCTATTCATTTTGCTTGGTAATTATGGTTAAGCTGTACTAAATTTATTCTTTGCTTGCATACACCTGAGGCATTCTCTACTGTTTGCAATATTTTACTGTGCACAACTCTGGGTAATGAATCGTGAAGTGCTGTGCATATTTCAGATATGACTATTAAAAATTATCTATGCATGTCCAGGCTTATGTAGCTAAGCAACTGCTTACAATGGGTTTTGAATACTCTCATGAATATATTGTGTACAAGGTTATGATGGTCATGAAAACCTCACATGTTCACTTCCCAATTTCTTTTTACATCATTTTGGAAGATACAAAATAAAAACTCAAAACGATTATTTCGATCGTCTCCCACCCCTTCTCTTGTCTCCACGTCTCTTGTCTCCCACCCCTTCTCAGGTACCGAGCACAGTGATTTTTTTTTTTTTACTTTAATGTAAACGTGACCCCATTACTCTCTTCCTTTTTCAGCTGGAATTGTATAAGGCAGGAAAAGAGAAATTGACATGGCAAAGCCAAACATTTATGAGGAAAGAGTTCTCAGTTTTTTAGAGGATTAGTGATTAAGGAAGGCTGTTGTGATAACGCATTGTGAAGATTTCAAAAATAAAACCACTGCCAACGAGCGTCACTGTTTGGCAAGCCACACTCAGGTCCACCATTTTGACCGCTGATTGTTCATCATGGACTGTGCAAGCTCTGTATGCAAGGCATTAAGTAACCTCCAAAGGATGAGCAAGGGGAGGGGAAGGAGAGAGTAGAGAGGATCATGTGACTGCTGCAGATAACGGGAACTAACATAGTTTTTGACACTTTGCATGTGACACTGCGTACGATCAGGTGTGTGCCACAGTTATCTAAACTTAAAATAAATTTATGCTGTTATAATAATGTAAAACAACTATTTTTAAAACGTTAGGTGAGAAATCTCCACAGCACACAGGCCTGTTCACACCCAGTCTTGTTGTAAGCAACCATGAACATAAAAGTTGATGTGGGTGGAGTAGAGTAAGGAAGGGAATTGGAGTGAATGGAGAAAACTATGGGAGGCGAGAACGTAGATGAAGATGATTATCATGATGACGACCATTTTACCATTTTCCAGGGGATTGGTCGAATTATGGCATTCTGCCATATGGATCTAGCCCTTGCATCAGGTTCGTGAAAACCCAAACATTCCATCTCTTTTTGACATTTTCAACCCATATATTTTAGGATGAACTCTCCACTTTCTTCCTTCTACCATGAGCTTTATTGCTTTCTTTACCGCTTCATCTTCTGACCTTTGTTGCACATGACCATACCAACTAAATCTTCTTTCCTAAGTTGCGATCTTCACTAATATTGATTTTAGTTCCTTCCAGATTCCCAGCGTATCATCGTCATCTCGATTCTTTCCATTCTTTTTACATCTTCAATATGCCATATTCATGTTTCACTGTCATACATCAGTATTGGTCTGATACAGGCTTTTTAAACAGATAATTGAATGTTTCTGTGCTTCATGATACCACAGAGTTGAATCTACTTATTCCAGGCTGACTTTATTCTTGATCTACGGGCTAATTCTGCTTCTCCTGATGCCTCGGTCATGTCTCCAAAGTAACATAAAATTTGACTTCTCACTTCTACCATCAAAGGTGGGTGGAGGTTGTGTTTTCACCCCTCTGTTTGTCTGTTTGTCTGTGAATGGGATATCACAAAAAGTTGTGGATGATTCGGCCAAGGACTAATTGATTCGATTTTGGTGAAAAACCGGATCCGGATCTGGATACAATAATTTTTTTTTAATTTTCCAAGTGATTATTTACCATTGTGAGATGGGACAAAAAAGGATATAGAGCATAATATTAATAAAAGTTGTGGTCGAGTAATGACAAAACTTGGTGGATGAGTTGGTTAGATGACAAGAACAAGACAATTCAATTTTGGTTCAGGTCTGGATCCAGAACAGTCCTATCAATGGGATACAAAATGTAAACTGTTCAGCCTGGTGGAGGTATGCACTCCACTTAGTGCCTTATAGTTCTAAATTGAATTCTGAGCTCAGGAACATTATTTATTAGCCCCCACTGGACTTAGTCCAAAACGGGGGCTGATGGATTTAGTCTCGATTTTCCTGTGCGTGCATGCGTTCACAACCATATCTTGGAATGTATAAAATGACCGTTTTTACAGCCATTTTTCCCTGCTGTGCAGGGGTTAGGCTTTTTTTCTTGAGGCAATTTTTTATGGCCTGATGCCCTTCCTGACGCCAACCCTGGTCGCCTCTTACGACACACGGGGATATGGTATACCTATTCTAACCGGGGCATACACCGGGACCAGTACACTGGTACTCACTTCGCCGACCTCAGATGGATGACAGGCTGAGTCAACCCCCTGGTGTTAATTCAGCAGCCAACGGGGCTTGAACTCAGGACACTGGGATCCCAAGCCGCCACCCTAACCACTAAGCCAACACCAGGCTTATATCTTGGAATGTATGAACTGATTTTATTCATACTTGGCATGGGGATGACAAATGATGGTGTACATATGCACGTCATTTTTTTTTTCCGAGATCAGTTCCAAGATGGATAACTGGCGGCCATTTTATTTGTGAAAAACCCAGTGTTGAACACGTCCTCAACCATTTCTTGGACATGCATTTACCGATGTTGTTCAAACTTGGCACAGATAAAGAATGATGGCTTACATATGCATGTCGTTTATTTTTTGAGATCAGATCCAAGATGGCCAATTGGTGGTCATTTTGTGACTTAAATGTTTCCCCAACCATTTCTCAGACATGCAATGTTTGATTTTGTTCAAACTTGGCACAAACACTGTACATGATATCATACACATGCAACTCACTTAATTTTGTGATCTCATCAAAGATGGCCAATTGGTAGACTGGTAGCCATTTTAGTTTTCCATAAATATGGGTTCACCCTTGAACTCCGTACAGCAAAATTACTGAAACGAGGGCTATGACATTTTATGTATTTTTTACTTGTTGTTTTTGTTGTTCAAAATTCATCATTCTCTTAAAATAATTGATCCTCTTCACATATTTCACAGATGAAAATCTCACCTTTTACCCCTTCCCTTTCCGGGTTTACAGCACATGGACGTCCTGATCGACATCTGCTCTTTCCAGTTCAGCCAAGCTAAATTCCCCAGACCAGATATTCGTATGTTGTGTTTTACTGTTTTCTTTTAATTCCTGTTTTGATGGTTGTTTTTCATCAGTTTTTCTGTCCCAAACCATATCTTGCTGTGTTGAATTGTCCAGTCCGTGTCCCAGATAGTCAGGCTGCTGGCGATAGTGGAGTTGTGCTTCTCCCTCTTTTATTGCCTCATTTCCGTTGCTTTTATCCCAAGTATTGTTACTTCTGATCCCTCAACTCAATCCATTGACCTTCCTTTCTCAAAAATTACAAACAACATGCCTCTCTTATTCACTCTGAAAAAAAAACGCAACTAACAACAACAACATCGGGAAAAACAAACAAATTCTTACTCCCATGCTCCATCAGGAACAACCAATTTCTTCTTCTTTTTATTCAAAATGTCTTTCATTTCTCTTTCACAAGGCTTATTTCCCAAAACCTCTTCACCCTTAAACACTTAGTTCATCCAGGCTCCTCTTTCACTTGCAGCCAAATTTTCCTCCATGCCTTCAACCAAAAACATTTTCACGACCACCCCACCCATGAAGTCTATCGCAGGTTATCCATTCTGGGAATCCTGCGGTGTCCATTTTGCAGAGGTTGTGTTCACATGACAATTTTCCATTCATGTCCATTCATGGTGTCAAACCCCTCCATGTCAGTATATACCCTCCGTTCGTCCCACTACACCCCTTCTCAGCTTCCACCTTGTCCTACCCCTCTTTGCTTCCCCCTCTCCCCACTCCTCCCCCTCATGGCTTCTCATCACCCTGCCCCTCTCTTTGCTCCTTTCCACAGCCATATGTTCTTCTCGCAGCTCCACCTCCCCTGTCCCGACGTCTGGGGACCTGAAACATCTGAGGCCTCGGCTTCATCCTGGCAGATCTCTCAATCCAGGCTGCTGCCAATAAACCAGACATCCTCTGTTTAACAGAATCCTTCCTCCCACAGGACATCTCTGATTCCTTAGTGTCTCTCGCTGACTCTTGTCTCCTCCAGTTTGATCAACTGGAACCCCTTCCTGGCGGCGGAGTTGCACTGCACATAAAAACTCCATTTATCACTCTCCATGTACTGCTCTTACACCTCCAAACCCCCAGGAGTACAGCTGGCTACAACTTCAGATCATTACACAAAGCTAGCAACAAGGTGAACCCAAAATCTGGTAGTTTTCCACTCAACTACAGACATATCAGCTTCCTAACAATCATCAGCAAGGTCATGGAATCCATCACAGCAGTTGAGAGGAAATCCTTCCTTTTCTCCAACAGCTTCATCTCAGATCACCAATTTGGATTCACATCAGGTCATTCCACCTTGGACATGCTGCTTCTACCCATCGAACAATGGTTGGATGCCCTCAATGCCAAACATGAGATCAGAGCTGTCCCTCTGGACATCCCATGCTTTTGATACAATCTGACATCCTGCCATGCTCTCCAAACTGTGTGACTATGGCATCCAAGGCCAACTCCACACATGCCTTCCTTACTTCATCTACTCCATAACCAACAATAACATGGCTCTCAATGGAATCCTTTCATATCCTCTCCCTGTCAAGGCTGAAATGCTCCAAGGACCTATTCCTGATCTTCACAAATGATCTCTCTGAATCTCTGGAAAATCCCGTTTATATAGTTGCTGATAACTCCACCCTCTGTCTTGACATCCCTAATCCTTTAGTCATGCAGCCTGCAGTCTCTTCCCTCTCTTCGGACCTTGACAAAATCACAAGCTGGTCAAACGCTTGGAATATGTATTTTAGTCCTTACAAGTCTTACACTCTCACTCTCTCTCCCCACCCCCATCTACTTTTTTTTAACATTCCTCTTGAAGAAGTTCAATCACTCAAACTCCTAGGTCTCACTATCAATCATGATCTTTCTTGGGTAAACCACATTTCAAAGTTGCCTTCCAAAACGAGTTGCCAACTGGGCATCCTCCGTCATATGAAGTCCCTCCTTGGAAAACCTGAACTCCTATCCACCTACAAGGCCTTCATCTTCAGCTTGATGGAGTACTGCTCTTCCCTCTGGGCTGGATCCCTTCAGCTTGATGCCAAAGAAACCAAGGCTTTCAAGATTATGGGAATCTCCAACGATAAGACTGAGTCTATGGGCCTATCACTTTCCCATCGCAGACAGGTAGGTGGGCTCTTTGTCTTCTGCCGCCTCCTTTCTGGTCTTGCACCATCTTCTCTCTCCGTTCTTTGTCCCCCCTTCAACCCCCAGGATCCTGCAGGTCACACGCAATCTACCAACAACCCCCTTCTGATGAAACGACCAAAATCCAGGTTCACCGCTAACCTCCACTCATCCATTCCTCTTTTTTTCCCAGCTACTGGAACCAACATTCACATTCTCTTCAATCTCATTCTTCCCTCCACATCTTCAAGATGGCTGTTCACCACCACCTCAACTCATCTTCAATCAAAAACCAATTTTTTTACCCTCGTTAAACCCTCCCCCCACATCCCCAAGACATACTTACAAATTTCCAGTTTTTCCTTCCTGAGAGTTTCCTTCTGCATCCATCTTATCCACCCGTGCATCCTCCCCTACCCCCCATTCCTCCCCACACCCATTGTTTTGTCCAACTCTTCCACTATATTTTGTCCTTAACCTCAGCTGATAGTGACCCCCACCCCCCCCTGTGCTGTTCCTTTAGTCCTGTTGCATACTTATCCATTCAATGTCCCAGCTCTTACACGAGTCTTGATCCTTAAAACAAACAAAAAAATCGATATTTTCCTACCTGGTGTTGGCGCAGTGGTTAGGGCAGCGGCTTGGGATCCAAAAGGTCCTGAGTTCAAGCCCCGTTGGGCCACTGAATTAATACACCAGAGGGTTGACTCAGCCTGTCATCCTTCCGAGGTCAGCGAAATGAGTACCAGTATACTGGGCCGGTGTATACCCCGGTTAAAATAGGTGTACCATATCCCTGTGTCGTAAGAGGCGACCAGGGTTGCATCAGGAAGGGCATCCAGCGTAAAACATGTGCCAAATCACTATGCGGATCATATGGATGATCCGCTGTGGCGACCCCTAACGGGAGCAGCCGAAAGAAGAAGAAGAAGAAGAAGAAGAAGAAGAAGAAGATTTTCCTACAGGGTGATAAATAAGCCAGCAGGAAATATGTGCTTAAGTGGCAAAGCGACATCCTGTCGCTGTCACTTAAGCACATATTTCCCCTGTGACATGTACACCAGCCTGGGAATGATTCCTCTTCAAACGACAAAAAAACTTCACATCTTATCTATAGATGGTCGATAAACACAATTTGATCTATTGCACAATGGGTAAAAATTGAAGCAGAAAAAATGCAGCTAAATTGATGTCCATGTTGAAAGCCATGAGTCCAACAATTTTGTGAAATTGTTCGTGGAAACAAGTATATCCTGGTGGTGAAGCTCTCAGCCATACGTGGTTGGGTCCATTTTTGGTGGTGACTCTAGAAATTCTGCTTTCCATATCATGACTTGCAGGTGGCATCTGTGAATGCTTTCGATGAATGCTTCACTGGTGGGTGTAAGGGAGCAGAATTTCACTGACGATGCACCACTCTTCCCTGTTTTTGAGTGACACATTTTCACCCTGCATTCCTTCATAGATGTGCATAACTCTGCTACCTTGCAATATGCAGCACATATGAACTTTGTGGCCTGAGCATCAACATATTTCATAACAGCCTTCGCATCACCAACTTCAGAGAGTGAGAAACCTCCCTTCTTGGAAATTTTGAGAATGGTTGCCTTGCCTATGCCATGCACTGAAGCTCCAGTACCAGAGAGTCCATTAATTGCCAGAAGATCATCTGCTATGTCACTGTGTGCTTCTGCAGTGGCATGACAATCTACCACTGCTCAATCATTCACTGGTGATGATATGATCATTGGAGCAGCATTGTGACCTTTGCATTTACTTTTGTTGAAGTGGACAAGAAGCACATACACATCTGTGTCATTGCACTCAATACGAACAGACTTGACTGAGAGTGATGATGAGATGGCATGTTGTGTAATGAGGATACCAGCCTCCTCGTGTGTGGAATAGAGATCACGCCGGTCAATCCTCACACCACTGACTATCTCCACTGGCACGTCACTGAGATCGGCAATGGTGCGAGTGTGCTTCTGTGTTGCATTGGTGTAGTAGCCTGAGTCGAGAAGGCCTTCTGTGAACATGGTATTCAGTTGGATCTTGTTCTTCATGTTGGTGAGAATGACTTGCTTGGCAAGAGCATGCATCTCGTGTCAGGTTGCGTACGTGACTTGAGCCCGCTCCATGCATCCTCGTGAAGGTGCTAATGCTGCAGCGGAAGTATCTGTCAAACGAGAGTGACATTTGCGTTTTGTAGAGCTTGATAGACGAACATCTTAAAGGTGCCCACTTACACATGGAGTTTGTCAGACGGCTACACAATGACCCAGAGAAGTGCAGAAACATCATAGATTATGGTGTTTGGGGTGGGGCAGTTACATTTTGATAGTCACTTGAAGTTTTTTTTTCAGGGTTGATTTTGACTTCGCGATTTTCATTTGGCCATCTGGGTTGAACATCGATGGTGGAGATGCAGCCAACTCACATGCCAAAATGTCATCAAAGTTGACCTCATGTGAACTAGCCAGTAGACCAATGACATGTGCATAGATAAGCTCCTGGTCATACGTTTATTACCAACTAACACATGCTTTTTCTTCACATCTATTGTGACAACCAACTTGGTGAGAGAATCATAGAAAGATCCTGGCCAACTACCCTTGAAGTCTCTCATTGCCCATTGTCCAAGGCTGACGGCATCATCCGCATTGACATCAGAGTGAGCGATTTGTCCTGTGACGATGTTCATCAGTGCACTGTCTTGGTGAGAGACCTCATCCAAAGGGTCAATGCAGACATTGAGTGTATTGCGTAGGCTCAGGCGATCAGCTTGGTCTGCCTTGATTCGATCCTCGGCTTCCTTATGGTGAGTGTGGAGAGTATCCTGTTCAGAGTTGCTCATAGCTCGAACATTTTGCAATGCCTCCCCACTGACGGCAAAGCTCAGGGCCCACTTTGCCATCTGCTGTTGTCTGTGGCCACCCCAACAGCTCCAGCTCGTCTATGCCCCAGCCACATGTATGTTGTCTCTCTCAACAAGTCCTTCCAAAGTGAGTTATAGATGCCCAGGATATGGCACATAAATGCACCATGCTGTAGTTTCTTCATCATCTCCAGATTGGATCCTTTCATGTGATGAACGTAGAAGGTAGCGTAGCATCTCACCAAGTTTGTCATTCCTCTTCTGACAAATATCAAGTATGTATTGTTTATATTCTTGTCCACCTGCTTTTTCATTACTTCATATTTGGAATGCTCACTTATGGTGTTCCTGAGGAATTTTCACATCATACTCTGATTGGAGAAGAC
>NC_140963.1:90878981-90893981 GCF_056783735.1 Eptatretus burgeri
GCCCAAAGGTGAGTGCGAATACCTCTAAGCTAGCCTGCCAGGGTGTTGTATATGATTATTGTGATGGTTAGAAGGTCTTGAAGACATGTGCTGACATGTATATATTTATGGGTTCATGTATCTCTGAAAGTTATACTTGTGTGACTAATTAATTTATATCCCACAAATTTAATTCACTTTCGGCCATTTTTTTTCTTTTGTAAATGTACTATGGTATTATATTAGATGTTTGTACATTCTCCTCTATTACTGAACAATAAACACCTGTTTTGCTCAAATGAAATGTCTCGTTTAGAGCAATAAATATTATCATCATCCAAATAACCTTTACTTCTCACTTCTACCACAGTTAAACTTTTTCAACCTTTTTTTTCTCACCTTTTACTTTTTTTTCCTGATCTTCATTTGTTTGACTGTTATTACCATTCCTGCTGCTGTGACCTTAATGTGCAGAACGATTCATCTCGAAAGGTACAATATTTAACTATCAAACTGTCAAAGCGATAGACTTGCTTCCCAGTTCACTCCGGTGGTTGGTCACAATGGTTCAATATTTTGTGCTTAGAATGGAAATAACAATTATATCCCAAACCACTTGAAGTTTTATAGAAAGATGGATGATTTTGCTATCCTGCTGTAAAAATCAAAGCACATTAATTTCTTCAGCAAGTAAGCAAACACAAGCCTAAATAATTACTTGTACCAACTTCCTACCGTGACGTTTGGGACTTTCGCTTCATCACATTTAACATGTGTTCCAGTTGAGAGGTGAAGTCAGCTTTTCCAGATGTTCATTCCTTCATTGATGATGCCAGAATTGCTTCTCTGATTCAACTTGACAATACTTGATGACTTGTTATGTTGTGCAAACGAGGCATTTTGCTTTACTATTGCTTCCTGCTTCCCTGCATGTTATGTGGTGTCACATTGCATGCAAGTTCCTTGGCAGAAAGTCCATGATTCTGGCTTGCTGATGATCGATGCCTGATGTCAGAAACAGCAAGTGAGCTTGTATGACCATGAATGTTGGCCCTTGGGCCAGGGTGCATGCATTTTGGTCTTAAGGCTAAGGTATGTGTACAGTGCGTTGCTTTGATGAGCTTTTCATGGCTTTGTATGATTACTGTGTTGGTGCGGGTCTTCAGACTGAAGCGCATGTGTTAGATTTTGTCATTTAAAAAAAAAAAAACTTCATTGATAAAAAGCTGTTTCTCATTTGAGAAACAGGTGAAAGACAGGTGTGTTAAGTGCAGGATGACACACTATCAATTTGGGGTATTTTTCTTTGATTATCTATGGAGTGTGTTCTTTGCACTTACTGCTTTTCAGTAGCATTAGATATTTTTAAACAATCGTTCTTGAGAGTCTCACACTCGTTAATGTTTCTTGTTTACAATATTTGTTTTCCTGCTTGGCGAAGGTTGGAGAGCTGTGATTCAAATATATTTTAAAGCTGAAGTACTCGAATATGCCTGGAAGTAAAATTAGGTACAAGGGGTAAACAACAGGGAAACCCCAGGAAAAATGGAAGCAATGGTTTTGAATTAATAACCCAGGATATTTAATTTTTGGAAATAAAAGTGCACCATCATAATGTTTTTTTTTTTAATGGTTACTATTACTTGGTTACTTCACCAACATAAAATACAATTGGACCCCCAATATTTGAGGTATGATATTGCATAAGTCTTTCGTAAGTTAAATATTTATCGAGACCTATGTCCTGTATATGTATGATATTGTTGCGAATTCGTGCCCGCCGGCGTGCGATCGGCCGCTCGACTCGAATGGCGGCCGCCTCGCCAACCGAAACGGACAATTCTGTCATGACCCTCTCGGAACAACGCCGGGAGCTAGTCACGGGTGGGGGTTTAACCCCACCACAACCATGCCAATTGCCCACCCGCGCAGGATAGGATTGCTCGCCAAATTCGATCTACCTAAGTACCTGCGCGGATGGTCGACGGGGCGAACGTACCTCACCGCAGGCCGACTCCGGACACGAACCGCTTAAGCGGTCCGTTCCGTGCTATCGGGATAACCGAGCGGTGTTATCGTCGGCCTCAACTGTTCCGATTAATTATCGGGCGTTTTAAGCCCACAACGAACCCTTTTACGTGAAGCAGGATGGAGGGTCAATAAAGAAAAGATGAAGCGAAACGGGAAAACAGTTCACACAATGCACATTTATTACGCGACACACGGAAAGCACACATATACAGCCAAACAGTCAGAATGCACCTATATCAGGAAAACAAAAGAAACAACGACGCAGAGTTACAACCGAATACGCGTACACACGGCAATACTTACACAGTTCTACTTTGCAAGACACGGCGCCAACCCACATTTACTCAAAAGCAAAGGAAAGAAGCCACCCTCATAGACAAGGGGGCAGACGGGCCTGTAGGCCAATATGTGCGCGGGACCTGAAGGAGCGGCCAGGTCCACGAGACCGGGTGGGTCCTACCCGCGTCCTCATGGCGCGTTGGCGGACGATCCGCAGACGTGGCCGCGTGGCTGTGCCCTGACTTTGTGCTCCTTCGCGGGTTTCGTTGGCACGACGTTTGGAGTGGGATGGGAACGGGGCCCCCTTTGTTGCACTATCTCAGCGCGGCGAAAAAGGGGGAATTGTTGATGCTCTGGGGGAGGGAGAATGGCTGGCTGGCTTAGGTCCCGCGACGAGCGATCTCCCACCGCGACCTCGTCGCCGACCGCCGTCCTTCTCGCCTCGGACCCGATCTCCTTGGCCTCTTCCCCCAACTCTCCTCAGCCGACTGCAGAACCCAACTCGATGCCTTCGCCACCCGACTCCACTCTCTGCCACACTTCGCCCGATGACTCTCTTGCCAAAACTCTCTGCAAGACTCTCTGCCTCTGCCTTGCGCTCGGCGTTTTATAGGCCGGCAGGAGAAACAATATGCAAATTTCCGGATCAGGATGAGCTCTGGGGCGGAGCCACGCTCGCCCATTGGACGGAGGAAAAGTGGGCGTGAACCTCCTATGATCCTAGAATTTGCATATTTCGATTTCACACGGACGCGCCTGGAGGCGGGGCCAAGCCGCTCCGCGCTTGCTGATTGGACGGATCAGAAGTGGGCGTGTAGCATTCTTGATCCGAATTCTCCCTCGGAAAGGCCGCTATTTGCACTTGCGCTCGGTGCGTATTTTGAACGAGCCCAAGACAGCCCGACGCTCAGTGTTCACAGGTGGTGCGGGAATGGCCGTAGAAGGAGAGAGGTGAGGGTGGTGGAGGGTTTTTGGTGTTAGTTTGATGGTCGGTTCAAAATAAAGATAGAACAGAAAAACGCCTATCTCAAAGCGTCGCAGCCCGAATGAATCGCATAAATTCCCTCTAAACAACGGGTTTGGGGCTAACTACACATGTACTTAGAGTTATCTCACCTACGGGCCCTGAATGGTGGTTTGCGAATTTCCACAGCCGTAACAATATATATGTTGAGGATGTTTCATATCTTTGAGCTCTTTTATGTCTTGTTTAATGTCTTCATTTCACAAGAACTCATGTTTGCCAACCTCAGCTCTGAACTGAGCATAATGGTCTCAAGCTGCTTGAGTAATTCACAAGTCATAAAGCCTTTCATAAATACAGCATACACTACTATATGAACACAAGTATGGGATAAGCTATTAACGTAAACTTGGAATGAACCCTCCTAACTTGCATGTACGTTACTCGTATAAATGTTTCTTATGACATTATGAAGAACGCTGCACTCCCAACTTTGATGCAATGCGACAGAGAGAGAGCCCTCAACTTTGCCCTTAACTCTGTCGTATTGCTTAATCTGTTATAAAATGGATCAAGAAAAACGTTGCAAATTTGCAGTGGTGAACGAAGAGCCCCGATTTAAACCTAATAAAAGAACTTTGAGATGTCTTTTATCAGCTACCTCAGGGCAGAATCAGCAGATCACAGCCCACCACCTAACCTACCAAGAGGAATTGGTGCAATATTACTCCTGATACGTCCCAACATTTGCTATAAAGTTTGAGTAATAACAGGGCAACCCTATAAGGAATGTAATAAATGTTTGGGAGTTAATAACCCCACATTTTTTTAATCTATATAAATAGCACGATTACATTATTTAAATAGATAATATAAATAATACATCGCCCACGAGAATATCTGCCTGTCTGGTTCCCTATGTCCTTTCTTACTTCTTTGTGCATCTATCACCACACTTTGTATGATTAACTATACTTGTGTAGATTGCAGATACATGTCACATTCACAAACAGAAATGTCATAAATTACTATTTTGTTCATATCTTTAAAATGACAGGAAAGTTAAAATTAGTACACAAATCGATTTGATCTATCCAATGAACTGTTTAGCCCATTTTAACCGAGTGGAGAGGAGTTTGTGGGTAAATAATTAAATTGTGCTCACTTCTAAGTTACAATTCCGATACCAATTAACTTTCACATAATTCAGGAGGCATGTGTGCTTTGTTTAAAGAAGTGCAATGTTACAAAATGGAACCTCAAGTGGAAGCCTCATTATTCAGTCTCTGACTGACCTTTCATATTCAATTACAATCATTCTGCAAACGCATCCAAGTACCTTGCACATGGTCAAATTTAACCGCAAACCAAACTATTTTCTTTGCATTTCACTCAGTAAAATGTGCTATTGGTGACATCAAATTACAAGTTAGTGGAGCATATTACTATTAGTCGGATCCATGAGGTGGAAAGATATATATATATATATATATATATATATATATATATATATATATATATATATATATATATATATATAATATAACCCAGGAGATTATATTGTTGCGAATTCGCGCCCGCCGGCGTGCGAACGGCCACGTAACTCGAATCGCGGCACGTCGCCCACCGGACGGACAATTCTGTCGTGACCCTCTCGGACTAACGCCGGGAGCTAGTCACGGGTGGGCCTTTCGGCCTCACCACGATCGTGACAATCGGCCCCCCGCGTGGGATAGGGTTGTTCGCCAAACTCGACCTACCTAAGTACCCACGCGGAGGGTAGACCGGGCGATCACACCTCGCCGCAGGTCGACTCCGGACACGGGCCACTTAAGCGACCCGTTCCGTACTAGCGGGATAACCGAGCGGTGTTATCGTCGGCCTCGACGGTTCCGATTAATTATCGGGCGTATTAAGCCCACTACCAACCCTTTACGTGAAGCAAGATGGAGATTCAATTAAAGAAAAGACGAAGCGAAACGGGAAAAACAGTTCAACATAATTCACATTTATTCTGCGGCATACGGAGAGCACACGTATACAATTACAACAATTATGCACCAAAAGCAGATGTAACAAAAGAAACACAACAATGCAGATCTACGACCGACTACGCGAGCACACGGCAACACTTAAACAGTTTTACTTTACAGACGGCGCCAACAGCACATTTACTCAAAAGTAAAAGAAAAGGGCCACCCTCAAAGACAAGGGGGCAGACGGGGCCTGTGGGCCGTGGATCCTACCCATGTCTTTGTGATGAGCTGCAAATGTGGCGGCGTGGCGGTGCCCCGACTCCACGCTCCTTCGTGGGTTTCGTTGGAACTGCTTGGAGTGGGGTGGGAACGGGGCCCCCTTTTCGCACTATCTCAGCGCGGGGGGGAAAAAAGGGGGGAATTGTTGATGCTCTGGGGAAAGAGGACAGCTGGCCCGCTTGGGTCCCGCGACGAGTGACTCCACTGCGAGCTCGTAGCCGACCGCCGTCTTCCCTGCCTCGGACCCGAGCCACTTGGCCTCCTCCGCAATTCTCCTCAGCCGACTGCAGCAAACCACCTCGACCGCGCTCCAGGCTTCCTCTCTCTGCAGCTCCCCGACAGACTCCGAACCCCGACAGACTGTGAGCTCCACTCGGCTGCTCCTCTCCAAATCCGACTTGACTCTTCTCAAAACTGACTGCCGCTGCCACACTCTGCTGCTGCCACACTCTGCTCTCCAAAACTGACTCTTTCGAAAACTCTCTGCCTTTGCCCCGCGCTCGGCGCTTTATAGTCTGGCAGGAGAACCCATATGCAAATTTCTGGATCAGAACGAGCTAGGGGGTGGAGCCACGCTTGCCCATTGGACGGAGAAAAAGGGGCGTGAGTCTCCCCGATCCTCGAATTTGCATATATCGATTCTACTCCGACGCGCCTGGACGCGGGGCCAAACCGCCCCGCGCTTGCTGATTGGACGGATCATTAGTGGGCATGTATCATTCCTGATCCGAATTCTCCTCGGAAAGGCCGCACTTTGCACCCGCGGCTCGGCGCGCGTCCCACACGAGGCCAGGACAGCCTGACGCTTGGTGCCTACAAGCGGTGCGGGAATGGCCGCAGAAGGAGAGGCAAAGGTGGTGGAGGGTTTAAAGTGGTGGTCCATGGCCATGGCGATGTTTGGAATGGCGGTGATGCGATGTTTGCGGGAGCGAGTTGTGAAGGTGAAGGTCGTGGCTGTTGGCGTTGTTGTTGTTGTGAAGCGGAATTGCGGTTGGTGGTTGTGTGATGGCGGTTGAGACGTGGTTGGTTCAAAATAAAGATAGAACAGAAAAACGACTATCTCAAAGGGTCGCAGCCTGAATGAATCACATTTATTCCCTCTAAACAACGGGTTTGGGGCTAACTACACATGTACTTACAGAGATATCTCACCTACAGGACCTGAATGGTGGTTTGCGAATTTCCTCAACCGTAACAATATGTTCATCGTTCATCCATCCGTCTGTTGAATCATCTGTTCAGTGTTCCTTTTGAGTTTAGGAACCATATTCTTATATCGGTTCAAAAGGGGGTCTTGGTGGGACATTGCATTTCAGGGAAATATATCTGAGAAATGGAAGTGCAGAGGGGGGGGGAGATGAGGGAAGACAAAGGGGGAAGGATAGGAGAGAAATCAGAAGATAGTTGAGGTGCAGAGGAGGGAAAGGTATGGAAAAGCAGATTGCACAGTGGGTGGGGGGGAGGGGAGGGGGGTGTAATCGTACAAGCACTTTAAAGATATGAACAACAGAGTATTTTTTTTGTTTTTTACCTTATTGAGGCTCGTATGAGAGCTAACGCACAGCGAGTGGGGCATGAGACGAGGGGTGGGAGTGAGAAGGACAAAACAGTGGGGAACAGAGACATTTGGAGATCTGTGGAAGGGAGAGGGATGGGGTGGGGAACATGGGGAATACAAGATGGACATTACAGAGACTTTCAGGAAGGAAAGCAGGGAAATCCGAAGAAGGTGGGTTTGGGGTGGATTAACGGGGATAGAAAAGATCGAGGATTTGGATGGGGGACGATAAGAGGTGGTGATGAGTAGCTGTTTTGAAGGCCTGGAGGGAAGAATGGGATTGAACAGAGTGAGGGAGTTTATTCCAAAGGTGGGAAAAAAGAGGAATGAATGAGTGAAGGTGAGCAGTGATTCGTGATTTTGGTAGTTTTACCAGAAGGGGTTGTTGGCTGGCCTTGACCTCCCTGTGGAAATATGGTGGGGACATATCGCAGAAAGAGCAGGGGGTGGGGGGCGAGACCGGAGAGGAGACTGTAGAAGACAGAAAGACCACCGACCTGCCTGTGGTGAGAGAGGGTGAGAGGCCCAAAGACTCAGCCTCATCGCGGAAGACCTCCAATTAATGTAATGGATGCATTGGACACATGAATGGAGTAAAGAGGTTGGGGGGGGGGTGGGTGATGGTGGTGGTAGTACTGTGCCATTGGTAGGAATGTTAAATGACAGCATCAAAGAAGATATATGGTTATCATATAAAACATTTAACAACAGTAAAATAACAGGGTTCCCGAATTGGAATTTCATTGGAACCCCTCACGGCAAAGTGTGCTATCTGGGTGTGCTACTCTGGCATCGCAGATAGGTCAGTGGCCTCTCTGTCTCCTCCCGCTTCCTTTCTGGTTTTGCTCCCTCTGCCTTTAATGTGGTCTGTCCCGTGCCCCTGCTCCCCCCCCACCCCCACCCCCGCTGCCTTCTCCCAAGGTGCATGCATTCTGCTAGGTGCCCATTTCTGGTGAAACTCACAAAATCCAGGCTCACTTTCCCTCCACCCATTTATTCATTTTTTTTCTCTCTTGCCTGTGAACCACCTTCCTCTGTCACTTGAATCTCATTCTTCACTCCAGGGCTCAAAGATGACTGCTCAACGTCTACTCGAGCCATTCCCCATTCAAATGTAAGGTGTGTCTTCCTCCCATCTCACCTTCTTACTTTATCATTCTTCCCCTCACCCATTTTTCCTCCAAGTGTTCCAAAATTGTATTTCACGACCCAGTGGTGCAGTGGTGGGGGGGGGGGGTGGGGCGACCACTGTGAGCGTAAAGTGGATCGGGCAGAAAACACAAAATGATCCTCAAAAAAAAACGTGTTCATGCTCCATTTGGTTATATTGTGTATAAATTCCTAAATCAATATAATACAACGGACTTGTGAGAACGCGAGAAGCAACTTTCATCACCACGTTTTACATTTTAAACTCCGTGCTCTGTGTCAATGTGTCATGTCCATGTTTACAAAACCATTTCCATCCGGTTTAACATTTTTCCTAATTAGTAATCACCTTGGCACAGTAAGTAAATAAATCCGTATTAGGGTGTTAGTAATTATTGGGCTGCCTGCTACATACATCTTTTATCATGTACAATGAGGTTTAATATGCATTCTGTAATTATGGAGATCGCCCATAGGCCCAAGGGTTGTCGTGGTGATAACTATTGGACGTTTGTTTCGTCATGATGTGTCGATCAAATCCAGTCACACCTCACACCGTCCTGGCCCGTTCAGCGACGGCCAGAATCGCGCGTCAAGTTCGTTATTTAACTTCCTTGTCTTCCTCTTTTTTTTCCTTTTGACGTCTTGGATTGGAATCTCCACTTTGCTGTCATTTCACCCTCTTCATAACGTGTGCGTTCATCCGAGGATAATTGTAATCAGTGCTCTTTCTTCATTGTTTTCCTCTTTCATGGGTGGAGTTTCCTTAAGCCCAGTCCACATGTACACACGAAAAACGCCATGACATGACAGGCGTGTGAAGGAAAAAAGCGAGCTGTTAGCTGGCGCTCCAAGGGTCTGAACAAAAAGGTAAACGTGTTGAGAGGCCTCAGCGAGTGTGTTGGATTGGAAGGATACCCTCGAGGAAGCACAATTACCTCCAAGCAGTCTAGTCTGGGTTCAAATCCTGACCCAGCTAAAATCTCTTATCCCAGTGTTTCACAGGCAGATTATCTCACCTTTGGAGATCATCTCTCCTTGCCTTCCTCTGGTGCTCTTTCTCATCAGCTCTAGCTTCGAGGCCATAGAAATACTACACCATGCTGCATGCATGTTTGATGTAGTTGTTCATGGCCATACCTGCCTGCTGTACTACTTCAGCATTAGCTTGCCTTTCACCAAGCCTAGGGCTGCTTGGACTAGGCTGGGATTATATGTTCGCTATTATTATTGCCAAATGGTACTATTATTATTATTGTTGTTAATATTATTAGTTTTAATATCTGCTTTGTTACAATGTTAGTATCATTTTTGGTATTTATTCTGTAATTGGAATGCCATGCCATGGAAGGACCTATTAAACTTCCCTATACACCTTAACATGACACGCGTTGAAACATAGGAATTCTTCGGGATTCTTTGTAGTTAATTAGCCTAATCAATTCAAGAGATCATATCTAAATCTATTCTTATTTTGAACAGCTCTCAGTGCTTTGCTGTTGATCCTGCTGGGGAAGCTGAGAGCTCTTTCATGTGCCCCCCCTCCCCTATATAAATTTCTGCCGATGTCAGTGCCTGTGGGGAACTATTAATTATTGATCTTTCGTCCTGGGCGCCACAAACCCTAACTACACCACTGCCACGACGCGATGTTTGTGTTTCCCTGCATTCCAATCTACTCTTGTTGTTCTGCACTCGAGATCTTCCACAAGCCTCGACTTTGCGTATTTAAATATATATATATATATATATATATATATATATATATATATATATATATATATATATATATATATATATATATATATATATGTGTATATATTGTTGCGAATTCGCGTGCGGACGGCCGCGTCACTCGAATCGCGACCGCGTCGCCCACCGGACGGACAATTCAGTCGTGACCCTCCGGGAACTATCGCCGGAGCCTGTCACGGGTGGGCCTTTCGACCTCACCACAATCGTGCCAATCGGCCACCCGCGTAGGATAGGGTTGTTCGCCAAACTCGACCTACCTAAGTACCCACGCAGATGGTAAACCGGGCGATCGTACCTCGCCGCAGGTCGACTCCGGACACGAACCGCTTAAGCGGTCCGTTCCGTACTACAGTGATAACTGAGCGGTGTTATCGACGGTTCCGATTAATTACCGGGCGTATTAAGCCCACTACGAACCCTTTACGTGAAGCAGGATGGAGGGTCAATAAAGAAAAGACGAAGCGAAAGGGGAAAACAGTTCACACAAAGCACATTTATTTCCCGGCACACGGAAAGCACACATATACAGCCAAAGAGTCAAAATGCACCTATAGCAAACAAAACAAGAGCAACAACGACTCAGAGTTCCTACCGACTACGCGCACACACAGCAACACTTATACAGTTCTACTTTACAGACGGCGCCAACACACATTTACTCAAAAGCAAAGGAAAGAAGCCACCCTCATAGACAAGGGGCAGACGGGCCTGTCGGCCAATTGTGCGCGTGACCTGGAGGAGCGGCCAGGTCCGCGAGACCGGGGGTGGGTCCTACCCGCGTCCTCCTGACGCGTTGGCGGACGAGCCGCAGATGTGGCTGTGCCCTGACTCCGTGCTCCTTGGCGGGTTTCGTTGGCACGACGTTTGGAGTGGGGTGGGAACGGGGCCCCCTTTTTGCACTATCTCAGTGCGGGGGAAAGGGGAATTGTTGATGCCTGGGGGAGGGAAATGGCTGGCTGGCTTGGGTCCCGCGACGAGCGATCCCACACCGCAACCTCGTCGCCGACCGCTGCCCTTCTCGCCTCGGACCCGAGCTCCTTTGCCTCTTCCCGCAACTCTTCTCAGCCGATTCCAGAACCCAACTCGATGACACTCTGATGACTTTGCCACCCGACACGACTGACTTCATTCGCCTTGCGCTCGCCTTCTTATAGGCCGGCAGGAGCAGCTAATATGCAAATATCCGGATCAGGATGACCTCGGGGGCGGAGCCACGCTCGCCCATTGGTCGGAGGAAAGGGGTCGTGAATCTCGCCTGATCCTAGAATTTGCATATATCGATTTCACACATATGCGCCTGGAGGCGGGGCCAAGCTGCCCCGCGCTTGCTAATTGTACAGAGGGGAAGTGGGCGTGTAGCGTTCTTGATCCGAATTTTCCCTCGGAAAGGCCGCTATTTGCGCTCGCGGCTCGGTGCGTTCGGCACCAATCGCCGAACGGGCCCGAGACAGCCTGACGCTCAGTGTTCACAGGTGGTGCGGGAATGGCCGTAGAAGGAGAGAGGTTAAGGTGGTGGAGGGTTTTCGGTGGTGGTTTGATGGTTATGGTGCCATTGGGAATGGCAGTGATGCGATGTTTGCGGGATTGAGTTGTGAAGGTAAAGGTCGTGGCTGTTGGCATTGTTGTTGTTGTCTGAGGGTTGGAGCGTGGTTGTAGTTGGTGACTATGGCTGGCGTGGTGGTTAAGGTGGTTGTTGTGTGATGGCGGTTGAGACGTGGTTGGTTCAAAATAAAGATAGAACAGAAAAACTGCTATCTTAAAGGGTCGCAGCCCGAATGAATCACATAAATTCCCTCTATACAATGGGTTTGGGCTAACTACACATGTACTTAGAGATATCTCACCTACGGGCCCTTCATGGTGGTTTGCGAATTTCCACAGCCATAACAATATATATATATATATATATATATATATATATATATATATATATATATATATATATATATATATATATATATATTTTATACAGTCAAAGCTCGTTACTATGCCACCTCGCTTCTATGCCACTCTCGCTATTATACCACTTTTGCTCGGTCCCGACAAAATTCAATACAAAATAAATTTACTATGCCACCCCTACTCTCGCTACCATGCCACTACTGTGTGACTGTTAAAAGGCACGAGTCGTGAAAAAGTCTGTATTGCGCAGTGCTCGATTATCACACTCACGTCCAAAGGCGAAGCGACGAACTACAGTCCAGCTGCGCACAACATAACTCAATACGTACGCGCATAGTCAGACTGTGTCAAAACACGCGATTCTTCTCCCCGATGCCAGTCACAACAAGCCAATCACAACACGCACAACGAGACACAAAAAAGCGCGAGCACACACACAGACACGCAGGCACACGTACAACAGTGACATCATTTTTTTTTCAAATTCAGCCCATAATGTCAGCTCAGAAACGCAAGCGAACCGACTTTACACTGAAGGAGAAGAAGGAGATCATCGATGCCGCGAAGAAGGAGCCGAATCAGTCCAAGTTGGCCAGGGAGATTAGCAAGAAATGGGGCGTCGAAGTTAAGAGAACCACCGTGAAGGGCATTCTCAGCAAGAAGGATGCAATCGAGGCTGCAATCAAAGCTGGATTTCCATCGAAGCGCATGAAGTTGACGCAGGCTCACGACCCAAAGCTTGATGAGGGAGTGCTCATGTGGCTGAAGCAATAAAGAGGACAGAATGTGCCTGTCAGCGGCGATCTGATCAAGGAGAAGGCGATGAAACTGGCCGAGCTGATGCACATCCCAGACTTCATGGCGAGCGACGGTTGGTTGGGCAATTTCAAGAAGCGCCACGGCATCACGTTGAAGACAGTGCAGGGCGAAGCTGGAGCGGTGGATTCGCAATCCCTTCTTGAGTGGCAACAACAGGTTCTCCGGCCCTTACTCGGGCAGTTCTCCGCAGACGACGTCTTCAACCTGGACGAGACTGGACTCTTCTGGCAGCTGCTTCCGAACAAGACCATGGCTTTCAGGGGAGAGCGGTGTACTGGAGGAAAGAAAAGCAAGCAAAGGATCACTCTTCTGGTTGGGGCAAACATGAGCGGCAGCGAGAAGTTCCCTCTTCTGGTGATTGGCAATTCCAAGAAACCCCGTGCCTTCAAGAACAGAGATCCCGGTCAAGTACAAGGCGAACTCGAAGGCGTGGATGACGGCGGAGCTTTTCGAGGAGATGTTGCGTGTGTGGGATGGACGACTCGGCCAGCAGGGACGCAGAGTGCTGGTCTGTCTCGATAACTTCTCTGGCCACCCTCCCGAGCTTGAGCTGAACAACATCCAACTGGTCTTCTTCCCACCCAACACAACAGCCAATTCGCAACCAATGGATCAGGGAATCATAGAGAACCTCAAGCGCCACTACAAGAAGCTCCTGCTATGCCGCCGGCTTGAGGCCATAGACGAGGGAAAGGAGTTCAAGTTCACGTTGCTCGATGCTCTACACGTCACCCGGCGTGCTTGGGAGCAGGTCGGCAAGTCGACGATCAGGAACTGTTTCGCGAAGGCCAAGTTCATCGAAGAGGAGATCCAAACTGAACCACAGGATGCGGAGCTGCCCGCCATCTGGGAAGCTCTGCCTGCCGAGGAAAAGATGCACGAGAACGAGGAGATCGAGCTGTCTGACTTTCTCGAAGCCGACGAGCGCCTCGCGACTGGCGGGTATTTCACGCTGGAGGAGATTGCGGAGGAGATTCTGTGCAGTGAGGAGCCGGTGGAAAGCGAAGATGACGAGGTAACTGTCGAGGAGGAAATCGTTCCGTTCGAGGAAGCCCAGCGCACTTGTAGCACCGTCCAGAAGTTCATGCAGCAGAGAAGCGGGAAGCCCGGTGTGATGCAAGCGTGCGATCGGCTAGACAACGAGATGCACGAGATCCGCCGAAAGAAGATGCGCCAGCCGACGATTCTTGAAAGCTTTGTGTGTCGTGAATTTCTCGCCATGCCATTTGTTAGTGTGTGAACTCTGTTAGTGTGTGTATGTTCTCCGTTCGCTTAGCTTATACAACAGTCGTGCCTTTTACTTGCTGGAATAAATTTTGTCTAAAGATTAACTACAGATGGGTAACTTGAGAAAATAAGGCCGTTTTTACAAAATCTCGTTACGATGCCACTCTTGCTACTATGCCACTTTTGCTCGGTCCCGCCGGGTGGCATAGTAACGAGCTTTGCTTGTATATGTTTTATAAAAACAATAGGCAAACATAGAACTATCAGCATGATTCCTGACATTATATTCAAGTCCAGGGCAGGGAAGTTCATCACATTTTGGGGAGTTTTGTGTCTTGAAAATTTCCTGGTGGTGGAAAGCAATTACTACACCACATGCTGGCAGTGCATTTTCACTTTGCCTCCCCAAGTTAATGTTTGAATGCAGCATGTGAGCTCAATGCAGCATATGCCCCAAACATTAAAATTTAGATGTTGGTTCTTTCAGAATATTGTTCAACACATATGACTCATCATGCACTAAAAAACGAAACAAGTACATTTTATTTTTCTTAATTGCAGTAATTGACTATCCTACTTAGTGAGCACCAGCTGGGGTACCCGGCATTGCCAGTTGCTGTTCTAATCCTGTTGGAATTTTGAAGAAATACATTTTTTTTTCTATTTTTTTTTTTTTGTGGGAACCTAAAACACTTCCTTACACCCATTAAGGAATGGGATCGGGGATCATTTAATATTACCTTTCACATAGCTACAAAGACTGAGGCACTATAGAATGATTGAAAAACTAGAAGGGCACTCTTTGACATCCTGGTATCAACAGATATGCCCCTGCCCACATTAATAAATGATTACACATACTTGAACCAAGTTTGAGTTAAATCACTGAACCCAGATTCAATATATTAAATAATTCTGGCTGCCAGACCATACATCTGAATAGGTTGAAATTTAAAACATATATATATATATATATATATATATATATATATATATATATATATATATATATATATATATATATATATATTCCCCATGACTACGAGATCATAATTGTGATGTTTCATGTTGATTAATGAAGT
>NC_140963.1:90901481-90976481 GCF_056783735.1 Eptatretus burgeri
CCAAGCATAGCTCCGTGGGTTTTGATCCGATCCTGATAAAATTTTGGTGGGAGGTTTATATCATGATCTGGTTGTGTTTTCCTGAGAATGGGCATGGTGTGCCCATTATCTGTGGAGCCACGCCCAAAAACGTGTTTTTAGGGGGTTGCCAATTTCAAGTTGCATCTTCTCCTCGGGGGTTTGTCGAATCTGGTAGGGGTTTCGGTATTTGGTTAGCCCAATGGGCACCTGCATAACCCCATGGAGCTCGATTTTTTTTTTTTTTTTCTTCTTCTTCATTTTTGTGTCAAGGTCACAAGGTCACGAACTTAGAAAATTGCGAATTTTGACATAAAAATCCATCTCCTCGGGGTTTGTCGAATCTGGCAGGGGTTTCGGAATTAGTTTAGCCCAATGGCACCTTCATAACCCCATGGAGCTCGATTTTTTTTTTTTTTTTTTTTTTTTTTTTTTCATTTTCGTCACAAGTTCACTAACTTTGAGAGCTCGGATGACGATTTTTTATGCATAATCTTGAGGTCATTCCCCACCTAAAGTCTTGAAACCATTTTGCTCTATCTCGAATACCTTGCCCATGGCGCCCCCTTCAAGTTTGTTTTTACGCTGGTTTCATCAAAGTATGGCTAATCCGAGGAGTGTGAAATGCCATATAGCCTATATGACGTTGTATTGTTCCTGGAATGTTCCAGAGGAAGTTTTGTACCAAAGGTCATAATCCTTGACCTTTGACCATAATCCCATAATCAAAAAGGTCAAATTTTCAAAGTTGTAGGAATCAAACCGGGTTTTCGACCTTCTTCGACGAACGAACTCCAATAAGCTATAGCACGTATCCTGTTTCCATATTTTAATGTCCACAACATTGTTTTCTGACCTTTAAAGGTTATGCAAAGGTCAAATTTTTAAAGTTGTTGAACGAAACCGGGTTTTCGACATTTTGCAGCTCATAACCTGTCACTCGTACCACATTATATTGATCATTTTTATAACTTGGTCAAACATTATCACATTGTCTCATCCTTGACTTCTGAAACAATCTACATCGTCAAATACCGCTCCTGAATCATCGTCGTCTTCAGACGTGTGTGTGTCATTGTGTGTGTGTGTGTGTGTGTATGTATATTTATATATATATATGTATATTTATATTTATGTGTATATATATATATATATATATATATATATATATATATATATATATATATATATATATAATATATATGCAGTTAAGCCCGAAATTATTCATACCCTTACCAAATGTGGAGTATTTTGAATTGTGTTATTTGAGGAATGAGTTTCTTCTGGCGTTAGTTACATAAGAATGTGACAAACAGCTGAAAGAATCACTGCAAGAAACATTTCAGGAAATACATTGTTTCGGGGGTATTTTATGAATAGATTTACAAAAAAATGTCATGTCCAGAATTATTCATACGCTTGATTATATCAGTTCAAAGTCACATTCAGTAATCAATGTAAAAGCCTCTGTTTGTGTTTACAGCCTCCAAACGGTTTTTATACTTGCCAACAAGGTTTATGCATGTCTCTTCAGGGATTTTAGTCCAGTCCTCCTTCGCAAAGGTCTGCAGGTCTTTGAGGTTGGAAGACTTCCTTGCCATCACTCCGGTCTTGAGCTCCCTCCACAGATTCTCGATTGGGTTGAGGTCCAGACTTTGGCTTGGCCGCTCAAGAACGTCTACGTCATTATCCCGGAACCATTTCTTGAATGACTTGGCAGTATGTTTTGGATCGTTGTCCTGCTGATACGTCCAATGCTCCCCGAGGCTTAGTTTCTCTGCACACTGTTTGTGTTTTCCTCCAGGATCTTGATGTACTGCTCCTTTTTCATGATGTCATCCACTTTGACGAGATTGCCGGGCCCACTGGCTGAGAAACATCGCCAAAGCATTATGCTCGCGCCTCCATGCTTGACGGTTGGGACTGCGTTCTTAGGGTTGTATGCTTTTCCTTTCATTCGCCAAATGAAAGCAACATCTCTGTGCTTGAAAAGATCCATTTTCCGCTCATCCGACCACAGAACTGAGGACCAAAAGCTTGGATCTTTGTCCAGGTGAGCTTTTGCAAAGGCTCGATGAGCCTTTCTGTGCCTGGGATGGAGGAGTGGAGTCCTTCTTGGTCGGCGTCCATGGAGACCCCCCTTATGCAACGTCCGCTGGAGTGTCTGCCTTGATATCTTGGTCGCAGACTCGCCAAGGTTGTTCAGGAGAGTCATAATAGTGATCCGTGGATTATTGTTGGCCTCTCATCATACTTTTCTTGCCAGACGAGGAGATACCTTTGGCTTCTGACCACGTCCTTCAATGCTTTTTACAGTGTGGAACTCCTTGTACTTCCTAATTATGCTTTGTAGGGTGGCAACTGGCACTCGGAGCTGCTTCGAAATAGCTTTGTAGCCTTTCCCCTCCTTGTGAGCATTCACAATGCACAACCAAAGGTCCTCACTGACTTCTTTCTTCTTCGCCATGCTGACAATAACCTGAAAATGATTGCATCAGCTCCCCTTAATTTATAGTCTAAAAGCAGTGTGTTGTTCCATACCATTCCTCACTGTACGTTCAATAGACCACATTTGTAATGCATTCAGATTGTATGCACACATCTTGGAATAATTGCATAACATAAAAAGAATCTTCGGAATATCAAAAGCATGTGCATTATCACAAACATTGGCCTCAATTCTGAGACTTGGTATGGGGTATGAATAATTTTGGACAGGCATAAAAACAGAAATATTAACATTTCTATTGTTATGCAAATAATGTTGAGCCAAAATATATGTGGATTTGTACATGCCAACTAAATGTACTTGGGTGAAGTAAAAGTTCCACCACTCCAGCTTGTCGGTATGAGATAAATGCAAAACTCAGATTTTTCATTGGGTATGAATAATTTTGGGCTGAAGTGTATCTGTATGTATGTATTTATATATGTATATATATATATATATATATATATATATATATATATATATATATATATATATATATATATATATATATATATATATATATGTATATATGTATACAAGGTGTGTTCAAAAAGTATCCAACCTTAATTTTTCGTGCTTAAACAAATGAAGCTAGGGAGGCGTGGTTTGGTGCACGTATGTAGGCGATCCTAATTCGTATGCGTGAATATTTTCCCGCCTGCAGAAGCTGTCGTCACCGACAGACTGCCGATGAGTGAGGAAGTGTAAGTGAGTGCCGTCGGATTTTCGTTTTTGACAAAATGACGGATCAATGTGGTCTCATTGCCAGTGATCACTGTGTTGAAGAAGTTGGAATCGCTGTTCACAGTCTCTAGCATGTCCTGTGCGATCTCTAAATGGAGTTACTTCTGCTCGATCGTAAAGCCGCTGCAACACCTTGACGATTTAGCCAGCGTATGCCGATTTATGAAAAAAAATTGTCTAAAACGCTGGCACACGTCGAAAACGTTATGGGTACGTTTTGTATACGTTAAGACCACGCTGAAAAACACTGCCATACGTCAGAGTACGCTGGCTTTAAACATTGTACTTTTGGGTTGTCTTCAAATTTTTGCATGCTTGAAATTTTACGACATGCCGGCATACGACTCGCACGTTCCGCTACGCTGGCCATAAGTTGTAGGCACGTTATGCGATCGTTGACACGCGTTGACTACACGTTACTTGTAAGTTACTCATAAGTCGAAACACGTCGAGGTAATGTTTAGTGTACCCGAAACTTATTTCTAACCTATGAGTAATGTTTTGTAAGCACGCTACACGAACATTGTTCACACTTCGCAACATGTTACTTGAAAGTTTCTCATATGTCAAAACACGTCAAAGTAATGTTTAGGGTACCCGTGACATAACCTATGAGTAACATGCTTGGGAATTATTTGTAAAGCATGTCCTATGCACAAATACGTATGTAGACTTATTTGACGTCTTTAGGACGACCACAGAACTAACTGAACGCGTTTCTAACTTGCAGATAACGTATAATGGTGTATTGGCAGCGATTAGGGGAATTGGTATATAAAAAGGGCTTCGCAGGAGGAACCCGTCTTTTTTTTTTAGACTTTGTGGTGAGTACATGTCCATGTCATTCCGAGAGATGGAGGATACGGCAACGCTGAGACGACAATACCTACATGACCTCATCGAGTTGACACTGCACCAGTTGCGTGCCAATAGAGCCAGGAGAAGAAGACGTGAATGGAGGAGAAGGAACTGGGTCAGACCATGGATCGGGAGGCGACGCCATTACGGCATGTATGACCAGCTCATGGTGGAACTCCGGAACGAGGACCATGCTTCCTTCATCAACTTCCTGCGAATGCCCCCAGCGATATTCGACGAGCTGCTAGCCAGAGTGGGTCCAAGGATAACCAAACAGTACACCTTCTACAGGGATCCGCTTGAGCCTGGCGTGAGGCTGGCACTGAGCCTGCTGCTGTTGGTGCCGTGAGTGCAGTGCTGTGGAAGCGATTTAACTCGTTCAATGGAAACTATTTCAATTGCCGAGCACCAGCATCCAAAAACAATAGGCGAGTGACAGGCATTTATTAAAAGTGAAGTTGCAGCCTATGAATAGAAAACCTCACGTAATCGTCGACGATACGCTGCCACGCTATGCATACGTTAGACTTTCGTTGGGCATAGGTTGTGGATGCCTAAAACGCGCTAATCAATCGTTGGTATAACTTATCTACAAGTTATTGAAGCGTTCTGTGTTCATTACTAGTACATTATGCATTTGTCCAAGTCGTTTTCAATACTTTAAAAACTGAAACAAAAAAATAGTTCATCGTGGGAATGAGAAAAAAAAAATGAGCCGAAAAGAACATCGAACAATGGTGCAAAGTTGTCTCCTATTTGTGGACGCAACGAGGATCGATCATCACCCACACCCTCCCCATCACGTTCACCTACTACTACCGACATGGACCTACTACTACTACCAATACTACTACGACTACTACTACTGACACGCTCACCTAATACTACTACTGATACTACTGATATTGACATCTACTCAACATGGAGTCTGGAACACTGACGGGTTCCTCTTGTGAAGCCCATTTCTATACACCAATTCCCCTAAACGCTGGCAAATCGCCATTATACGGTAGATGTAAGTTTGAAACATGTTCAGTCAGTTCTGTGGTCGTCCGGAAGACGTCAATCAAATTAGTCTACATACGACAATGTGCATTTGAGATACGTTATACATAGGTTCAAAGCACGCTACTCATAGTTTCAAAGCACGCTACCCAAAGGTTCAAAGCACGTTACTCATAGGTTAAAAATTAAGTTTCGTGTATGCTAAACATTACCTCGACGTGTTTCGACTTACAAGTAACGTGTGTCAACGATCGCGGGGCGTGCCGAGAACTTATGCCAGCGTATGCGGAACTTGTGAGCCATACGTCGAGTATGTCATAAAATTTTCAGCATGCTTGAAATTTCACGACATACTAGACGTACCACGGAATATAACAGCGTACTGCATCGTTTTTCAGCGTTCTCCTTACAAATACACAACTTACCCATACCGTATTCGACATGTGCCAGCGTTTTAGACACATTTTTCATTGGTCGGCATACGCTGGCGAAATAGTCAAGGTGTGACTGCGATGTTGACACTTCCAATTTTCAGGCGGTTATGATTTAAATCGGCGTGCGGCAGGTTTTCAACAGAGAACACCACGACTTTGTCGGCGATACGTGCAGCGCGCTATGCCTAAGTTAAACTATCGTTGGGCATAGGTTGTGAACGCCGACAACAGGCTAATCATTCGTTGGTATAAGTTATCTATAAGACAACAAAACGTTCTGTGCCCGTTTCTAATATGTTATGCATACGACCAACACGTTATGAATATGACCAAAACTTAAAAAAACCTCAAAACTTCAGCGTACGCCAACGTTTTACATACATTTTTGTACGTTGCCATTGCTGGCTTAAACGTCAAGGTGTGACAGCGCCTTTAGCAGCTTTGGCACGAACTTTGCTGAGATTCTCCTTCAGCCCAAATCCTCAGTCACAATGGAATGAACGGATCCAATGCTGATGCCCACCTCGTCTGCAAGTTCGCTGATCATGATTTGATGGTCCTGCATCATCAGGGTCCTCACTTGGTCAATGACTATCTCATTTCGGGATGTTGAGGGCCTACCAGAACGTGCTTCACTTTCCACTGATGTGCAACCATCTTTGAAGCGGTTGTACCACTCTTTTATCTGTGTGCTGCCCATTGCTTCGTTCCCGAAGGCCTGTTGAATTTTGCGGATCATTTCCACTTGGGACTCGCCAAGCTTTACACAAAATTTGATGCAGTAGCGTTCAAGTTTTTCCGTCATTTTGTCAAAAACGAAAATCCGACGGCGCTTACTTACACTTCCTCACTGCGCTTACTTACACTTCCTCACTCATCGGCAGTCTGTCGGCGTCTGACAACTTCTGCAGGCGGGAAAATATTTACGCACACGAATGAGGATCGCCTACATACGTGCACCAAACCATGCCTCCCTAGCTTCATTTGTTTACGCACGAAAAATTACGGTTGGATACTTTTTGAACACACCTCGTGTGTATGTATATATATATATATATATATATATATATATATATATATATATATATATATATATATATATATATATATATATATATATGTATTGTTACCGGCGTAGTGGCGTGCGCCTGTAATCCGGCTACTCGGAGGCTTGGGTTGGAGGATCGCTTCAGGAAGGGAACTCTGCGCTGAACCACGCTATGAGAGGATGTAGGGCAGCCCGGAATTATGGCGAAACCCAATCCATATCCCTGTGTCGTAAGAGGCGACCAGGGTTGCGTCAGGAAAGGCATCCGGCGTAAAACCTGTGCCAAATCAGTATGTGGATCATAACGGATGATCCGCTGTGGCGACCCCTAACGGGAGCAGCCGAAAGACGAACAACAACATATATGTATGTATTGTTACGGATCTGGAAACTTTTTGCATTCAACATACAGATGTCCCAAAAGTCAGTTATGTCGTTAAGTATGTGTGGAGTCGGATCCCTTTCCTTTTGTCAAGTGGGAGAATGAAAGGCGTGCGTTGCGATTTCTTTTTAGTTAGGTTATTAAATCTTTCCATCCAATGAACCCTCCAACGAACAACCAACAACCATTCCATTCCTCATCACGATTCACCACCCACCCGCTGTCTACAAGCACTCTGACTTGCCAAGGCAGGGTCTTGCAGCCGTTCCTTGCCGCTTCCACCAACGTTACTTCCACAAGTGTTGTAACTCTGGCACGATGGCCTGTGCAACATTGATAATGTTACTCGTCAAGTATGAACCCGCGTAGAAGACTGGCTGGGGTTTCCCGGCACAGGCCATTGCAGCGTTGATACTGTTACTCGTCGAGTGTGGGCCCGCGTGGAGGATTGGCTGGGGTTTCCCGGCAGGGGCCAAGGCCCCACCCCAGAAAGGTGGGCCATAGGACCTGTCCAATCAGAGGCGGACAGCGAGGTGTGTTCCCCAAGGCCCCTGCCCGCTGAGGGAGGTTCATAAATTCCTGAGCACTCTGAGGCAGGTGGTCTTCTTGAGGTCTTGGGTGGTCTTTTGAGGTCTTGGGTGGTCTTTTTGTGGTCTTGGAGAGTCTTTTTGGGCTCTTGGAGAGTTTTAAAAGTTCTTTTGAAGAGTTTTTGGTGGGCGTCGAGGCGGCGAACGTTTCTCTGCTGGCCCTCTATGAGGAAGGGAAGAGTGACCGTGACCCCCCTCCATGGACCCTGGCCATTCACCACCCGAGCTCCACCATGAACCTCGAGTCCCACACATGCGACTGGGGACCAAACCAGCGACCATTGTCAGGTGCCGCATCGCGGATCACCCCCTTCTTCTTACGGTCAGGTACCCAACCAAACTCTGGCCCCCAGCTTGTCTCTCTCCACAACTGCGAGGGTCCAATAAAGACTCTGGGTTTCTTTTCATTTGTGTGTGTCTGCGTGTGGGCCCGCCTTAAAGTTGAACTGAATCAGTGTTTTTGGATCATTGTAAATACTTCTTGCATATTCGCGTTAAGTCTTGCTTTGTGTCTTCATTTACTGTAAATAAAACTTGTTAGAAATGCCCCCAGTTCATTTCCGTCCCTTCTTGCATTGGTCCAGCATGGTTCGGATCTGAGTTTAGCCGGGTTTTTATACCCGATAATCCGTTCATTCCAGCCGGCACGGCTTTGGCAGTTTCCGCTCGGCTGCACCCGCACCGGAGTTGGTAGTCGGTAGTTACAACTCTACCACAGTCGGTCGAGTGACCTGGTTCGAGCAAGACGTGCCGAGGGCTTGGTTTTCCCAGTAGTCGAAATTGCGTAGTTAATTAGGTACATTGGTTATTGACAAATAGACCCTGCGCTAGGCGGTTGAGATATTGGCGACCACGGTCGGTAAAACGACCCGCCGGCTCATGGAGTTATCTGAGCGACGGCCTACAATTCCGCGGAGTTTGGTGGGAGATGACGCAAACCTCCCCCACCTAGCGGTTGTTCTCGCCACTGACCCCTGGCCCACAACATTATCTATATATATATATATATATATATATATATATATATGTATATATATATATATATATATATATGTATATATATATATATATATATGTTAAGTATTTAAGGTTAAGTACGGTATAAGGTACTTTGGGTTAAGTATTTCAGGTTACAATTGTGCGTGACATGAGGTCAGCTGTCCAACCAATAGCTGAAGAGCAGATACACAGACATACATCACAGCCATACATAACATACATGTATATTGATTTTATTTTGTATTATGTTGTATTACATTACATTATATTTTTTTCTGGAATACAATAAATAGACTATTCACTGAGTGCAATGAATCTTTCTCCATTTCTTGAGGAACGTGTCTGCATTGTTGCTGTAACAGCATGATGAGAATTTGGATGAGTAATTAAGTAAACAGTTTCCATGATTTCTTGTAATGTCTCGGCCTGTCTTTGGCAACAAGCACAGCTGTTCTAAATAGGCTGTCATGAACTCCAGACCAAGCTTTGATAGATATCAGGTGTAATTTTGTGCCATCTAATTGTTCAGTTTCTTTTGCTCCAATCTGTCAATGCTCTTCACCTGCCTGTTCTTTCAAAAACTTGGCACACCCTGTCATCGTCCATTTTCTGCGGACATGACCCATAGAAGACTGAGGAAGCCCCAATATGATGTAAGTGTCCTGCACCTTTGACACTCAACAACCATTCCATGCTGAAGGTTATAGTCAGCTCTTTACTTCGTGACATTTTGATTACAACTAAGTTTCAATACTCATTGCACACCTTTACAAACACGTGTTGCTTTACATTGTGATAAAAATATGACTCACCTGCCTGTTTGAGGGATTCGTTTTAAGTTTTCGGCTTGATCTCTCCCGTTTGATAACATTTTGTAGCTGTCTGAACCTGCTGATTGTTTGAAAGACGAATGTACAATCCCGCTTAATTGAACCATGTTCCAGAAGTTTATTTTTTATTTTAAAAACATCCATTTGCTACGCTTTCTTCCTAAAAAGACACTTTTTTAAACATTAAATTTCATCTGTTATTGCTGAGCATGATACATTCAGTTCTCTTCCTATTGACATTGGAGGCAGAGCTGATATCATAATTTGCTGTGGAAGGTAAAATTATGGTTTGTTGTGTTGCTGTTGGAGATTGCTAAACATGGCTTTTGACAGCAATTTTAAAAGCAATCAGCAAAAATTTATTGGTGGTTAATATTAGGTTGCTATTCATTTAAGGTTATTAAATTATATATTGAGTGAAGAGTGGTTTTGTTTTATTTTATTATTTTCTGCCATAATGTTTTAACGAAATTCCTAAATTACCTCCTATTCTGCTTTGTTGCTGAAAGCAAATCCAGAGTGTTGCTAAATTATCTTTCCTATTTTGAATGTAAATTTAAAAAAATAACTAACGGACATACAGGCATGCAGTTTGCACCATCTTGTTAGCCAATACAAACAATTCTTATTACCTCTGCCACCGAAGGTGAAGGAGGTCATGTTTTCACCACTTTCTGTTTGTTTGTCTATGTGCAGGAAATCTCAAAAAGTTGTGGATGGATCCTGATGAAATTTTGTGGACAGGTCGGGTGTGTGACGAGGACGAAATTATTTGATTTTGGTGAAGATTCAGATCCGGATCCGACTAGTAGAATTTTTTAAGTGTTTCTGCACCATTGAGAGATCAGGGAAAAACGATATGTAGCACGATATCTCCAAAAGTTGTGCACGGATTTGGACAAAACTGGGTGAACATGTTGGGTGTGTGACATTGAAGACGTGATTCAATTTTGGTCAAGATTCGAATCCGGATCCAAATCTGATAATTTTAAAAGTGATTCTTCACCATTGAAAGGGCCAAAAAACGATATGTAGCACGATATCTCAAAAATGTATTGGGCCAGGTATGTTCTCGTGGATCGGGCATTGCGTGGCAGAGGTATGCGCTCTACCAAGTGCCCTTCTAGTTTGCACTGTTTTCTTTCAGGTATCTATGAACTAACATAGAGTAACCACGGAAATTGTTGCAACTTGTGAAAAATGTCCAAAAATGTGATTGTGCACATATTGCGGCGAATGTGGACTGAATTTGAACAACAGATTTTCTGAGAACCACTCATGGTGCACATGTGGAAGTCCACTGATGTGTTAAGAAAAACTCTTTGAGATAGCCGACACGATGGAGCAAACTGCATGCTTGTATGTCTATTAGTGACTATGGTATTTACATTCAAAATGGGAAAGATAATTAAAGAACACTGTGTACTTTCAGTTTGGCCTAATTTTTGCAATGGTCTGGCAGTGTGGTATTAAATCAGAAAGCTCCATTGCATACATATTTTGCATGAGAAGGGGTTTAGGGCAATTCAAGTGGGGGAGGGGGAGGAGGGTTATATTATGGCACATACAAACAGCACATATGTTCAAGGGAAAAAAAAGAGTCAAAACTCCACGATGTGACTGTGTTTAAATAAAGAGATGGTTTCTAAGTTTGGTGTTGGCTCAATGGTTAGGTGGCAGGCCTAAGATCTTGGAGTCTTGAGTTCAAGTTCCTGCCAAATTCGTTAAATTAATACCATGTGGGGTTGTCTCAGCCTGTCATTCTTCCAAGGTTGACAAATAAGTACCAGCTTGCTGGTAACAGGGGACATTGCATCAGCAGCACAGCTCTGCTCCCAGAAAATGATGCAGCCAAGCAGACACAGGCTGCAGACGAATAAATAAATAAAAGATAGTCTTTGTTGATATTTTTCTGCTTTTGTAGTTAAGGCCATACACCTAAGTTACTTCATAACATCATTTCAACTTGCTGAAGGTGTGTGTGTGTGTGTGTGTGTGTGTGTGTGTGTGTGTGTGTGTGTGTGTGTGTGTGTGTGTGTGTGTGTGTGTGTGTGTGTGTGTGTGTGTGTACGCACACACGCACATATATGCAAGCATTTGTGACTCTCTCTCCCTCTTCCTTTCACTTTCCATCTCCCTCCTCGGTGATAATCCGAAATGTCATGGAATCAGTTTTTGCTTGTAATTATTCATATTTGTAGAAATGAAGGTTTGCCTGAATAATGGGTGGTTTTGCTTCAGATCGTTTGCCCTGTTTGGATAAGTGGTGGTACAAGTTATACAAGTCAATTGAAACTTTGTGTGTCTCAATGTGTAATACAAGTTAAAGTACTTCTTTTTATATATATATATATATATATATATATATATATATATATATATATATATATGTATTCTCTCTTTCTCTCTTTCTCTCTTTCTCTCTTTCTCTCTTTCTCTCTCTCCATATTTCTCTCTCTCCATATTTCTCTCTTTCTCTCTCTCCATATTTCTCTCTTTCTCTCTCTCTCCATATTTCTCTCTTTCTCTCTCTCTCCATATTTCTCTCTTTCTCTCTCTCCATATTTCTCTCTTTCTCTCTCTCCATATTTCTCTCTTTCTCTCTCTCCATATTTCTCTCTTTCTCTCTCTCCATATTTCTCTCTTTCTCTCTCTCCATATTTCTCTCTTTCTCTCTCTCCATATTTCTCTCTCCCTCTCTCTCTCTCTCTCTCCATATTTCTCTTTCCCCTGATCTTTCTCCCCCCCCCACACTTTCTGTCACTGCCAGCTGATTATCCAGATGGTCAAACTCTCTCACTCACTCTCACTTGCTCTCTTTTTCATCTCTCCCTCTGAAGGAAGAAACACCTGTCCCTTAGTGTTGTTTAAAATCAAGAGATTCAACACATCCACTTCGAAGTTGCTGTCATTTGAGAGATATTTCTCATGAGTGATGAATTCATCTGTCTCTCTCTGTCTCTCTCTGTCTCTCTCTGTCTCTCTCTGTCTCTCTCTGTCTCTCTCTGTCTCTCTCTGTCTCTCTCTGTCTCTCTCTGTCTCTCTCTGTCTCTCTCTGTCTCTCTCTGTCTCTCTCTGTCTCTCTCTGTCTCTCTCTGTCTCTCTCTGTCTCTCTCTCTCTCTCTCTCTCTCTCTCTCTCTCATTTCATTCCGATAAGATTTATGTTGTGGAAATGTTGCGATTATTTCTGTTGACAGTCCATTACTTTGGATCAGCATTGGACATGGAATTGGAAATGAGAAAATTGGATGCAATAACATTCCCTTGCCCTTTCCATGCTCTCTCCACACGGTGGGGAAACATTAGGTGACAAGCAAAGCTAAGAATGACCACTGTGTGCAGTGTGCTGTAATAGGACAGGAAAAATCTTTTCTTTGGCTGGAAATGTACTTCTTTATTCAAAAGCTATTAACTTTAACATTGTATATCTGAATGATCTGCTAGAAAAGAACACTTTAAACAAACCAGAGAAGGCAACGTGTGTGTGTGTGTGTGTGTGTGTGTGTGTGTGTGTGTGTGTGTGTGTGTGTGTGTGTGTGTGTGTGTGTGTGTGTGTGTGTGTAGAAACACAAAAATATATCTATCTATATATATATATATATATATATATATATATATATATATATATATATATATATATATATATATGTATAATATATACTAGCTGAAGTACCCGGGAAATTTGCCCTATTTTCCTCATGCGAGTTAGACCGAGGCATTGGTTGTATGGAGAAAATTGGGAAGGCTTCTTTTATTCCTCAGATTTATGGAAGGAAGGCTTTATGCTGCCGTAATCCTCAGAGAGGTCATAGTTGAAGGCGGCCTTGAGCCACTCAATGTTTCTGGCAGCAGTGGCCACTGTCGATGTACTGCCAAAGCCCGGACCTAGAAAGCTGGAACGTGAGTTTTGTGCTTCTCTCGCCCAACGGTGTGACGCTCTATTTGCAGTTAGGCGACGCTCTCTCTCTGCAGCCGACTCTGCTTGCCTGGCTCGTTCATGAGCAGATATATCAGCAGTAAGACGACTCTCTCTCTCTCTCTCTCTCTCTCTCTCTCTCTCTCTCTCTCTCTCTCTCTCTCTCTCTCTCTCTCTCTCTCTCTCTCTCTCTCTGTCTCTGTCTCTGTCTCTGTCTCTGTCTCTGTCTCTGTCTCTGTCTCTGTCTCTGTCTCTGTCTCTGTCTCTGTCTCTGTCTCTGTCTCTGTCTCTGTCTCTGTCTCTGTCTCTGTCTCTCTCTGCAGCTGACTCTGCTTGCCTGGCTCTTTCATGAGCAGATCTATCAGCAATTCGCTGTTGCCTTGCGCGTGCAGTTCGAGAATTCAAATAACAGGAGGAGAATGTGTATGTTTTAAAAAGTCAACGAATACGAACATTTTGTATTTCAAAAAACTCGTGTTTTTAACCATGAAGCCTTTTGTTACGATTAATATGCCGGCGCACTATTCGAAAACCTTTTTTTTTAAATATATATTTTTTCATTTTTATGGAAAGCCACTTAGCGCATCCTGGAGCTGAATATTAGGTCTATATGTGTGTAAAGTTTCATCAAGATCGGTTCACTGGTCTAGGAGCTTATTGGTTACAAACAGACAGACAGACAAACAGACAGAAGGACTGCCATTTATATAGTAGATGAGCAGATATATCAGCGGTAAGACGACTCTCTCTCTCCCTCTCTCTCTGCAGCTGACTCCGCTTGCCTGGCTCTTTCATGAGGAGATCGATCAGCAGTTAGCTGCTGCCGTGCGAGTGCAGTTCGAGAATTCAAATAACAGGAGGAGAATGTGTATGTTTAAAAAGTCAACAAATACGAACATTTTGTTTTTCAAAAAGCCCTAGATTTTTTAACCATGAAGCCTTTTGTTATGATTAATACGCCGGCGCACTATTCGAAAGCCATTTTTTTTTCTAACGGAAATTTTATTTATTATATATATATATATATTTTTAATATATATATATTTTTCATTTTTATGGAGAGCCACTTTGCGCATCCTGGAGCTGAATGTTAGTTCTATATACGTGTAAAGTTTCATCAAGATCGGTTCACTGGTCTCGGAGCTTATTCGTCACAAAAAAAACTGACAGACAGACAGAAGGACTGATATATATATATATATATATATATATATATATATATATATATATATATATATATATATGTATATATATATATATGTATATATATATATATGTATATATATATATATATATATATATGTATATGTGAGCCTGGTGTTGGCGCAGTGGTTAGGGCAGCGGCTTTGGATCCAAAAGGTCCTGAGTTCAAGCCCCGTTGAGCCACTGAATTAATACACCAGGGGGTTGACTCAGCCTGTCATCCTTCCAAGGTCGGCGAAATGAGTACCAGTATACTGGGCCGGTGTATACCCTGGTTAAAATAGGTGTACCATATCCCTGTGTCGTAAGAGGCGACCAGGGTTGCGTCAGGGAGGGCATCCAGTGTAAAACATTTGCCAAATCACTATGCGGATCATACGGATGATCCGCTGTGGCGACTCCTAACGGAAGCAGCCGAAAGAAGAAGATATATATATATATATATATATATATATATATATATATATATATATATATATACATATATATATATCTATACATATATATATATATATATATATATATATATATATATACATATATATATATATATACATATATATACATATATATACATCCTGGTGTGTTGGCGCAGTGGTTAGGGCAGCGGCTTGGGATCCAAAAGGTCCTGAGTTCAAGCCCCGTTGAGCCTCTGAATTAATACACCAGGAGGTTGACTCAGCCTGTCATCCTTCCGAGGTCGGCGAAATGAGTACCAGTGTACTGGGCCGGTGTATACCCCGATTAAAATAGGTGTACCATATCCCTGTGTCGTAAGAGGTGACCAGGGTTGCGTCAGGAAGGGCATCCGGCGTAAAACATATGCCAAATCACTATGCGGATCATACGGATGATCCGCTGTGGCGACCCCTAACGGGAGCAGCCGAAAGAAGAAGAGGAGATACATATATATATATATATATATATATATATATATATATATATATATATATATATATATATATATATATACATATATATACATATATACATATATACATATATATACATATATATACATATATATATATATATATATATATATATATATATATATATATGTATATATATATATGTATATATATATATATATATATATATATATATATATATATATATATATATATATATATATATATATATATAGATATATATACACACAGGGTGAGTCAAAAGTAGCACCCGATTTCTGTTTTTTCGGCTCTCAGATTCTTTCTTGGAAGTCATGTTGTTAATAATTGTCTTGCAGATTATTAATTTTCGTAATTTATTTATTTTGATTTTGTTTTGCAGGTTATTGCTGCAAGTTTGGAAAGTTACTGAATTTGCACCAAATTGAACCTCCAGATTTTTTTCTTTGGGGGCTCATGAAAGACCTTGTTTATCGTGAAAAGCCTCGTGCCATTCAGGAATTGAAGGCTCAAATCACTGCAAAGTTTGAGGAAATTGATATCGAGCTCTGCAGACGTGTGTGCCACTGTGTGCCTGCTCGGCTGCAATTGTGCATTGATCACGATGGAGGGCACTTTGAAAATTGCAAGTAAAAGAGCTCGGTACAGTTCTGTACGTTTTTTTCTTGAATAAATGGTTAGATAAACATGTCATTCATTTATTTCTCCCTTCTTGTACACTGTAATACAAATGGCAAACAAACAATCAACTGACAGAAATCGGGCACTACTTCTGACTCACCCTGTATCTATGTATAAATGTGTGTATGTATATATATATATATATATATATATATATATATATATATATATATATATATATATATATATATATATATATATATGTATATATATATATATATATATATATATATATATATATATATATATATATATATATATATATATATATATATATAGGGTTTCTGAGGCATCCATTCAAATGAATGGGAAGAAAGGGAAAAACTCTCTGACTCAAGATCCAAAAACCCAAAACAGGAGACTGATTTCCTCCCTCTCCCATACAAACTAATGTTAATTGAGACTGTCGAAAGCCCAAAATAGGAGACTGATCTCTGCCCAATTGAGCAAATGTAAAATTGAGACTTACTGATTAAAACACTTCTTTCCTTTCATATTTTGATTCCATTCAAAGAGTGATCCAATGAATATTTGTTCATGTTCTACTTTAGGTAATAACTTCATTTTCCTGTTACATTCATCACCATAGAGTATATTCACAAAGATTATTTTAGTCCATTTGCCAGAGAAGTAACCTTTTCGTCCTCAAAAGTGTATGGTTTTATGGTGGTTTCTTGTTCACAGGCATGCATAGACAAAATTAAGCTTGGTTGCCCGGATGGCAACCATGGGGAAATCTGTTATTTTTGCACAAATACAAGATGGCCGTCATCAACCGGGCTGAAAATATAACTTTTTAGGTAATGAACTTAAAATTACACATGAGATATCTTTTCCATATAATTTTGGCACGAGGAATCAATATTTAACCTTTTTGTGATTAGAAGTAAATTTGAGGTCAATGTTCGAGTTCCTGGCAATTGTTTGCCGTGTGAGATACATTTTGAATGACAACAAGGTCACTATTCTGACAACTGGACGCTCACATAAGACATTAATGCGAGTTACTAATTCATTGTTTTGTTTTTACAGATATGGCTGATTCAAGGTGCATTCTTCCCGTGTGTCATGGTGGAGGGGAATTGAAGAAATTCGCTGATCAAGGGATCAAGACATTGATCTCCTGTGCCAAAGCCCGTGGAGATGAAGAGCTATGTGCAAAATTACAGGACATTGTTGATGGTGGTGGTGATGCTGTTCGCATAGAATGTCACAAAGGATGCTACTGTACTTTCACATCAAAACAAAAAATTGAGAGACTTCGTAAATCACAGAAAAGAAAAGCTGAAGATGATTGTGTTGCAGTGACAACAAGATCTCGCACACAGGCAACAGGCAGTGGTGCGTTTGTTTACAAATGTGACTGCATTTTTTTGTTGCAAAGAATGTTTACCTGTTGATGACAAACATCCAGAAAGAAACAAACAAAGAAATAGTTGCAGAGTTCCATGCATCCCTTCCAGGTGGATTCCATGCAACCATCTCATGCCCCATCAAGACAATGGAGCACTTACAGAAAGGAGTGAAAATTGGGGAGAAGATGATCTTTGATCTCGAAACCATGTTCCTCAGGCTGCTGACTATTGGACAGCAAAGACAAATGGAGCTAGGACCTATCTTCCAGTTTGAGCTCTGCACAGTACCCCCCTCACTGATTGATGAATATCGGTGCTTAAGGAAAGGCAACAAAGCACCACTGGCACACAAACTCTGTGTTCAGGCACAACAGCCTCTACAACCAGATGTTACCATTGTTGACACGAGCCAACTTCTCTATCATATTGTCTGGCCTTTCAGGGGAACTGTGTCAGTCTTTGAGTCCATCAAGACAAGGCTGTCTACAATTGCTGGTCAGATCTTGGTCTTTGACAAATATCATGATGTTTCTGCAAAGGACCATGAACGAGTGAGGCGTGCTGGCATTGGTTCCATCAACTATGACCTCACAATAAACACACCCCTGCCTAGTCGAGACGCCATCCTGAAAAACAAGCAGAACAAGTTGCAGCTGTCCAAGGTTTTCAGTACCTATAACTTTGGTGAAGGAGTTACTGTGGAGAGCTGTAGCCATGGTGCGTTCAACCACGATGAAGCAGACATTACAATGATCTCACACCTGCTCATGGCTGCTGAATGTAATGCAAGAGTGATACATATCCTCTCTGATGACACTGATGTTTTTGTATTGATGGTTTACTGGGTTTACCAGTGCAACATCCAGGCCACAGTGCAGATGGAAAGGTGGGATGGAGCAATTTGGGATATCAACACCACCTGTGACCAGCTTGGCCCCAAGTGTCTGCAGCTTTTGGGAATGCACTACATCACTGCATCAGATACCACGTCATACCCATACAGCAAGGGCAAAGTGTCAGCCCTGAGACACTGAGAGCTGTCAACTTCCCTGGTTTGTACTCCGCACTTGGCGTGCTGAACGCAAGCATTGAACAGCTCATGGAAGCAGGGTGGACATTCTTCTGTGCCCTGTATGGTCAGCCAGAAGGTACCACGATGAGTGAGATGAGGTACTATATGTACACAAGGAAGTCTGGCAAGCCCCTCAAGCTCATGGCATTACCTCCAACTGAGATCAATCTCGTCCTACATATTTTGCGTGCACATCTACAGACAGTACTTGCAAAATCAGCTGATCAGCAGGCCCCACCTGAACTTGACATTACAAAATATGGATGGGACATCAGAGATGGAATCCCAGTGCCAGCAACTTCTGCTATTCCACCAGCCCCTTTGGACCTCATGGATGTTGTGCGGTGTGGATGCAAAGCAGAGGGGAAGGACTGCAGTACTGCAAGTTGCAGTTGTCACCATGCAAAGATCTCCTGCACGCTATACTGCACTTGTGGTTGCAGTGACAAGTGCTTCAACCCACACAAGACTGTGGAGGACAGTGAAAGTGAAGTGGAAGGAGGGAGTGTCGAAGCAGAACTGGAAAGAGACGAGGATACGCAAGGGGACGAGTACAATGAATGGGAATGAACAATACGTAAGTTGTCTACTAGGCTCTATGTCCTCTGTTCCTAAGATGTCCAATATGATGACATGACAATGTGTATGCTTTCTGATTATCAGCATATTGTTGTGAACCATTCATGACTTCACTTTTGCATTGGTGTTGCATAATTTTCAGCAGAAAGTAGTCATGGACATTTCATGTGAACCTCTATTTATTCCTGAACGTAAAAAAAAGCCCAAAATTGAATTCCTCATGTCAAAATCATATGAAAAAGAGGTATTCCACAGGATTATATGTTGACCGATTAAAAACTTAGCCCCATCGTCTGACCTGTAGCAGCCATCTTGAATTTATGCAAATTACAGGAGTTCCCCAATGTAGCCACCCCGGCAACCAACCTGAATTTTATTAATGGACCCATGTTAGTCCAAAACGATCATAAAACCATACACTTTCCACATCAACAAGGTTGACAATGGAACACATAATAACGGCAAATGGACTATTTTGTAACTTAGTTCTTGGTTTAAATGTTTTGTTGAGCAGAAATGAAATTATAAACTTCTCTCAATGCTCTTATTTGACCATCTCCTGAGCCACACATTATTTTTCATAAGCCACGCCCACTTTTTCATAAACCACATCCACTTTCCCGAAGCCCCGCCCACTTTTCCTAAGCCCCACCCTCTTTTGTGAGGACCACCTACTCTTACATCATTTTCAGTTAATCTCTGACTCACAAGGCTTTCCTGGAGTTGCCCAGGGAATTTCCAAAGGAAACCACACCCACCAGTCTTTCTGTATAAATGCTTGAAACCCAGACTGAATTTAAACATATTTTTACTTTTACTGAGAATGGACTGCTGTGCTGAGCTTGAATGGGATGACTTTGGAGTTCCTTGGAGTTCTACTACTTGTATGGAACTAAACCTTCAAGTTGATGAACTGGATTCAAACCTCTTATCTATTGAGGTAAGATTTTATTTTCCTATTTACAGAGTTTGATTTAAGCATATAATCATTTAATAATTAAATCACTTACTTAAATAATACATTAATATTTTCTCTCACAGGAAATTGTATCAGAAATACAAAATGAAAATACTGCTTTTGCCACAACTTGGGGTGAAATTGTTGGTTTGGTTGAAGACCTTGTGAGCGATCAAGACCCACAGAACGAGCTCAACCTTGATGATCCAACCAAAGAGTTGTACCTTGGAGACCCGCAAGATCCTGAAAAAGAGTTTTACATCGATGGTACTCATTGTGAGTTATCAAGACAATACCCACTGAACAAGTTATACCTTGATGAACCAGAATACAAGTTTTACCTCGGCGACTCACAATTTTTGAAAAAAATCAGTAAGTGAGTTATCCTTGGTGGTTTTAAATATGAAACCTATCTCAGAGCCCTCACACATTTTGAAAAAAATCAGTAAATGAGTTCTGCCTTGATGGTTTAAATAACTACCTTGGAGACTCAGGAAAAGGGTTCTGCCAAGATGGTTCTAAATATGGAACCGACGTTGGAGACTCACAAATTTTGAAAAAATCAGTAAATGAGTTATCCCTTGGAGACTTTGTAAGTTGGTTTTATTTTGGAGATTTGAAATGTGGGTTCTGGCTTGATAACTCACAATGTGATACATATCTGGGAAACTCAACAGGAATGTGGTTATACCATGGAGACTTGGAAAGTTGGGTTTATTTTGGAGACTTGAAATGTGGTTTCTACCAAGAATATTTTTGGGGATCTAAACCTATCGATGTGGTTCTTTGTTGGATGGTGCTTGATGAGAGCAATATCAAGAAAGTTCTGCGAAGAAAGTGCAGCAAGGTTCTTGCTCCCCCTTTCTACTTCATCAAACCTGAAAGCCTTAAAAGACAGAATTGGAAGAAGAGAAAAAAACATTAAAAAAATATATTATGTTGGGCTTGGGTTGGGTTGGGTTGGGATTTTAAATGTGAGGGTTAGGGTGGGTTTGGGTTGGGTTGGGGTTGAGATTTTGAATGTGAGGGTTAGGGTGGGTGAGGGTTGGGGTTGGGTTTGGGGTTGGGATTTTAAATGTGAGGGTTAGGGCGTGTGAGGGTTGGGGTTGAGATTTTGAATGTGAGGGTTTGGGTGGGTGAGGGTTGGGGTTGGCTTGGGGTTGAGATTTTGAATGTGAGGGTTAGGGTGTGTTAGGGATGGGTTAGGGGTTGATTATGATCCCTGATATATTATCTCACGAGCGCGCGCGCGCGCGCACATACACACACACGCGCACACACACACATTAAGCCTTGACTGAATATTCAGTTCATTCTGTTTGGGGTTCACAGATCGAAGAACGTACCCCCTGAAACACATTATATATATATATATATATATATATATATATGTATGTATATATATGTATGTATATATATATATATATATATATGTATGTATATATATATATATATATATATATATATGTATGTATATATATATATATATATATATGTATGTATATATATATATATATATATATATATATATATATGTATCTATATATATGTATGTATATATATATATATATATATATATATATATATATATATATATATATATATATATATATATATATATATTGTTGCGAATTCGCGCCCGCCGGTGTGCGGATGGCCACGTAACTGGAATCACGGCACGTCGCCCACCAGACGGACAATTCAGTCGTGACCCTCTGGGAACTATCGCCCGGAGCCAGTCACGGTGGGCCTTTCGACCTCACCACAATCGTGCCAATCGGCCACCCGCGTAGGATAGGGTTGTTCGCCAAACTCAACCTACCGAAGTACCCACGCGGATGGTAAACCGGGCGATCGTACCTCTCCACAGGTCGACTCCGGACACGAGCCGCTTGGGCGGCCTGTTCCGTGCTATCTGGATAACCGAGCGGTGTTATCGTCGACCTGGACGGTTCAGATTAATTACCGGGATGTTGCACTCACTACGAACCCTTTACGTGAAGCAGGATGGAGAGTCAATTTAAAGGAAGGAGACGAAGCGAAACGGGCACAGTTCAACATGCAAGCACTTTATTACGCGACACACGGAAAGCACGTATATACAGCCATACACAAAAAGCAAATGCAAGAAGAAAAGCAGTTAAAACCGACTACGCACACACACGGCAACACTTAAACAGTTTTACTTCACAGACGGCGCCAACACACATTTACACAAAAGAAAGAAAAGAAGCCACCCTCACAGGCCCGTAGGCCAAATGTGCGCGTGACCTGGAGGAGCGGCCAGGTCTGCGAGTCCGGGGAGGTCTTACCCGCTTCCTCGTGATGCGTTGGCGGGCAAGCCGCAAATGTGGCCGCGCCACTGTGTCCCGACTCCATGCCCCTTGGCGGGTTTCGTTGGCACCACGTTTGGGGTGGGGTGGGAACAGGGCCCCCTTTTGCACTATCTCAGCGCGGGGGGAAGGGGGAATTGTTGATGCCCTGGGGTGAGGGGAGTGGCTGGTTGGCTTGGGTCCTGCGACAAGATGAGCGATCCCCCACACCGCAACCTCGTCGCCCACCGCCGTCCTTCTTGCCTCGGACCCAAACTCCCTTGCTTGCAGTTCCACCGCGCGCACTCAACTCCGCCAACGCAACGCTGCTTGTCCCCAAGAGCACCCTCTCGACGACACTCTCCAAGCAACTCCAAAACCCAACTCTCTTGCATTCGCCTTGCACTCGCCTTTTTATAGGCGGCAAGAGAGCCAATATGCAAATTTTAGGATCAGAACGCGATTGGAGGCGGGGCCACGCCGCCCCCCCCGGTCAGCCATTGGTCAGGCAAAAATGGGCGTGAACCTTTCCTGATCCTAAAATTTGCATATACGGACTTCACATACACACGCTTGGAGGCGGGGCCAAACCGCCCCGCGCTCGCCAATTGGACGGAGGAGAAGTGGGCATGAAGCGTTTCTGATCCGAATTTTCCCCTCGGAAAGGCCGCCATTCGCGCTCCTGGCTCGGTGCGTTCGGCACCAATTGCCGAATGGGCCCTAGACAGCCTGACGTTCAGTGTTCACAAGTGGTGCGGGAATGGCCATAGAAGCGATGATGTGGGATGAATTCGTGAAGGTGAAGGCGAAGGTGGTGGAGGTTCTTCTGTGGTGAGGGTTGGCATTGTGGTTGTTGTCTGTGGGTTGGAGCGTGGTTGTAGTTGGTGTCTATGGCTGGCGTGGTGGTTAAGGTGGTTGTTGTGTGATGGCGGTTGAGACGTGGTTGGTTAAAAATAACGACAGAAAAGAAAAAATGGCTAACTCAAAGCGTCACAGCCCGGATGAATCACAAATGCCCTCTATACAACAGGTTTGGACTAACTACACATGTACCTATGAAGATATCTCACCTGAAGGCCCTTTATGGTGTAATGCAAACTTCCACAGCCGTAACACTACCCCCTCCCCTTTTTACAGACTCGTCCCGAGTCGTCAAATTCTCGTGTGCCATCATGTGTAGTTCTCCCCGAGTACGTTTTACCTTCGGATCCCTGAGTGCAACATTCAGTGTATTTGTGTCCCCAAATTAAATAACCTATGGGCTGAGTAACTAACTAAACAAACCCACTCACACGGACGACTTAAATAAAATTGCCGGCGCGAGACAGACATGCCGGGTGCGCACTCATATTTACAGTATATCTTAACCTTAACTTACAAATTTTACACTAAACCATGGCCCAGAATCAATGGACTCTGCAAAGAGAAATGCAGTTAGCAGAGAACCAGGCTGCTCGCACGCAGTCTCTGGCTCACGCAATGCAGGTGACAGGGAACGTGGCCGGCTGCTCGCACGCAGTCCAAGGCCTCCCCCTTTTAAAACGAACACAGTGAACCACAACGGTGCATGGGCTGCACAAACGCAGTCTCCTGGTGCGGCTGCCTGCAAGGCAGTCCCTACAGAACACCGAACGGGCACTGACTCGAGCAACAAAAGGGTGCACGGGCTGCTCAATGCAGTCCCGTGGTGCAGATTGATGGATGGATGGATGGATGAACGCAAACAAACAACGGTGCACGGGCTGCTGGTGCAGTCCCGTGTTGCAGCTGCCATCAGGGCAGTCCCTGCAATTTGCGCGACGATCCTGGTGCACATGGCAATGAACTAGGGGGAAAATGCAGCACAGAACAGGGGCAAAAAGAACCGTGGGTAGCAGGCATGGCATGGCAAAGATGGACAGGCAAGGCATGACAAGGCCGCTGTAGCAAATGCAGCCGGCAGATGAACTGGCTGGCACAGGCCTTGCAGAACAGCTGCAGACCAACCGGCCGGTACAGGCCTCGCAGCACAAACAGCCGGCAGTGGAGCTGACCAGCACAGGCCTTGTAACACAGCCAGCCGATGACGTTGGCCAGCCTTTGCCTTTCAGTGGATGTTGGTGGAGCGAGTGCGGTGGTGCTGGCCACTCAGAAGGCAGGCTCGGACCTACCTACTGTCTCCCTCCCAACCTATCCCCTTTGCCTGTCCATACCCACTCCCTTAATTTGTCAAAACCAATTTAGCCCCAATTAATATTTTTTGTTGTTTTTATTTTTTTAAAATTTTTTTACTTCCCCACTATAAATCGTCCCCGAACCCCCTTTACTGTCCTTGTTCGGCTAACCTATCGTCGACTAGCCTACTCCCAATCCCTACGTTCCCTTCCTGGAGGGGAATGATGGAGGGCTAGCGTCTTGTGTCGAGGCCCAACTCAAGCCTCAGGATGGCCTCCCCAGACTTCAGCGATCCAACCCAAAGTGGGTCCAGCGGCCCACAACGTGAGTGAAGGGATGGATGGTGCGGAGGGTTACACTTCCTAATCTACCCTAACCATTAACTCTTAAACTACCCCGGGGCTTTCAACAAGTGCCTGTCGCTTCAAGTATTGGTTCTAACAACCCAGATTCCCGTCGCCTGTGTTGGTGTCCTCACAATTTTGGGCCTCGCCCCCCCCAATTTTCTTTCCGTGCCCTCACACGGTCTCATGGCTGGGACGCGTGGCTCCCTTGGCAGGCACTACCCTCTGCCGATTCTCCAGCTATGGCACCCCCGGGCACTGCACTGCCTCCGAGCCTACCAGATCCCAAAACACCGGGGAGTGCCCTCCATGGCAACTCCCCTGAAACGCTCACGTGGCAGGCTGGCGCCCCGGGCCCCTTCCCTGGGTGCCCGTGCCCAATGCACTGCCCACGCGGCCAATGGCGCTCCGGGCCCCCGCATCATGCGGGCGCACCCGTGCCCACTACGCTATCCCGGCCCCCCATGGGCCCTTGGCCTACCACGGCCGACTAGCCTGGTGCCCGGGGTACCCACTCAGCGATACTCACCTTTCACAGCCAGGCTCCCAGCCTGTCAACAGGGCTCCTGCACCCCTCCAAAACAGGTTTCAAGCTTAGACTCCCACCAACAGCAAAACGACTTCCATTTTGTCAATTCAACTAACCCACTAACTCACTTTACACTGACCCCAGGGTCCCTTGGGCGGAAGTCACTCCTCCGCCCAATCACTCATCGCACCATGCATTCCACAATCCCTCCATTCACACAGACCCGCTGGCCTCACTCACTCATCATGTACTCACCTCACAACTCTTCAACACACAAACCGCTGAACTCTGCCATCCCAACTACCTCCCCAAACTCACTCGTGCTCCCACGTCATCCCTTACACTAGTAGCACATCCTCTTAACACTACGTAGCTAAGCTACGTCCCCAATACACATTCACTGTCTGTTACTGTCCTCAAAATAATTCCCATCTCCCATCCTAAATCTAAACTGCAATCCCTCCACCTAATCCATTCCACAGGCCCCATGAGGACTTACCCCTGCCCCATGAAGTCGGTCTAGCTATCACTAACCCATCCCCCTAACTTGTGTTCATCCTGTGCCCAGGCCAAGGGGGTCTTCACCCCTTGCCCGGGAATCCTGTTCACCCGAAAGCGAGGCTTGCTTATTTATTTATTTTTTTTTTACATGCGAAGCACCAGCGCGGAGACTCGCAACCTGCACACCAGCGTGGCAATTCGCAGCCACGCTCCTTTGGCGTGACGTCATGGCAGCTGTTTGCGTCCCTCGTCCCTCTTGGACGGTACCATCCGGCAAGAATTCACCCTCCTGCCGGATTCCAACCACACATGCAGCCATGACGTCACCGTGCGCATTAAAAAAAAAAACCAAGCCTCGCGCTTCGAGGAGTTCCCCGCGCGAACACGTGTGCTCTGCCCGTTGGAGCTTAACACACACGCCCACGTGGAGAACCCATCCGGTCCAACTCCGAAATCCTGCCAAAACTTTGTCCGTCCGCGGGATCGGCAAATCCACCGCGTGCATTTCCGGACCGGGTTTCACTCCTGCAAGCGAGCACGTGGCGGCCTTGTGCGTTGCACGGCCCAAACCTCGCGCTCACTGCTGTGTAAACCCGGCGCGGTCCCCGAAACAGCTACGGCTGCTCCTTGGCTTGTGTGTCCCTCTGTCGCCGTCGTCGTCTCCATTCGATCCACGCCCACCTCCGTGTCACGACGCACTCTCCATTCCATCACACTCACCCCAGAAGACGCGGCTGCATGTTCGCACATGCCCACCATCATCTCCCTTTCATACCGCTCTCTCACACACACGGTCTCCCTTTCCCTCGGCCGCTCACTCACGCATGCCCTTTCTGGCGTACACGTGGTTCCTTTCACACGTGGTGCTCCATTCATACTGGCCGTTTCACTCACACACACGGCCTCTTCCACTTGCGGTGCCCCTTTTACACACGGCTTGCTGGGAAGCACGCACTCCGGCACACTCGCAAACACACCACTCGCACATGGGGTCGCACTCACACCTTGCACCACACACACCGGGACAACCACACTGGGGATTCGTGTCCCCACAAGGGGTTCCAGGGCCTCTATACCCCCCAAGCTCCTCGTGCACCCGTCTACAGCACTCGCCCCCTCTACTCCGCTTGGCACGACCGAACCCACCTGGTCGTGAGTCGCCTCAAGGGGGCATACTCCCTCCCCTCGTTCCTGGAGGAGGCCATCCAGCTGCTCGCACCGGGTCACGACACATTCTCCGAGCTCCCCCTCATCGTCCTACACTAACTCTGTGTGTGTGCTCATCCTTAACTCCGTCTGTATCGTGTAGTCTTCCCTCTATCGTTCCCATCTCCCGCGTCTCTATTATTTCCGTCTCTTCCCTTGTTGTCTCCCTTGTCTCAACTATTATTTCTTTTCTTCTTTCCATCGTCACCTCGTGTCTCATCTCTCACGTTTCGGTCACCCCATTTAGTTTTTCCCTCTCGGTCACCGTCACTGTTGCTCTCTCCGTCACCTTTACACTTCTCGCCCAACACGTCCCCCATATTATTTTCTCCTCACCCGCCTCCCTTGCGGGCCTGACAACCGTTGCACTCCCTCCCAGCTCGTTCGCTCCCACACGTGGCATCGCCATTTTGAGCTCCCCTGTTATTGCCAACATTCTCGCCGTGCCGCCTGCAGGCTTCGGCCGATTTGCTGCATCTCACCCCGCATTTCCTTCATTCCTTCATTCTTTGCTGCATTTCTTCCTTCATTCCGTTTTTTTATTTCATCCTTCAATTGTTGCGCATTTGTTTTTATTTCGTTCATTTGTTGCGTATTTCCATCCATCTTGTTGTTTAATCCATTATTCATTTCCGCCAGCATTGCAAATAACTGCGCCATGTCGAGTGCACTCGGCTGAGCCGATTCGGCAAGGATCGGAGGGATTTGGCAGAGAGGGGGAGGGGAGGTGTCATACACCGCGGCCGCCGCCGCACCCATTTCGGGCTCTAGGTTCAGTTTGGGGAGTTCGTGTTCCTGCACAACCAACATTTCCTGCTCGGAGTCTCCATCCTGGGCCATGGATTCTACACATTCTAAATCCATATCTACCCCCGGCTCCCGCTCGCCTTGAGACTCCATCTTATTTCTCGTAAGGGGTTAATTTTAATTGCTCGTAATTTGGAGGGAATCGGGGGTCGCTCCTCTCACCCCTGAACCGATTTCCCATGAATTTAGCTTGGAGGCGGGGCGGATTCGAATCCCACTCCCAGACACCAGTGTTGCGAATTCGCACCCACTGGTGTGCGGACGGCCACGTAACTCGAATCGCGGCACGTCGCCCACCGGACGGACAATTCATTTGTGACCCTCCGGGAACTATCGCCCGGAGCCAGTCACGGGTGGGCCTTTCGACCTTACCACAATCGTGCCAATCGGCCACCCGTGTAGGATAGGGTTGTTTGCCAAACTCGACCTACCTAAGTACCCACGCGGATGGTAAACCGGACGATCGTACCTCGTCACAGGTCCACTCCGGACACGAGCCGCTTGGGCGGCCCGTTCCATGCTATCGGGATAACCGAGCGGTGTTATCGTCGACCTGGACGGTTCAGATTAATTACCGGGATGTTGCACCCACTACGAACCCTTTACGTGAAGCAGGATGGAGAGTCAATTAAAAGGAAGGAGACAAAGCGAAATGGGCACTGTTCAACATGCAAGCACTTTATTACGTGACACACGGAAAGCACGTATTTTCAGCCATATGCAAGAAGAAAAGCAGTTAAAACCGACTGCGCGCACACACGACAACACTTAAACAGTTTTACTTCACAGACGGCGCCAACACACATTTACACAAAAGCAAAGGAAAGAAGCCACCCTCACAGACAAGGAGGCAGACAGGCCCGTAGGCCAAATGTGCGCGTGACCTGGAGGAGCGACCAGGTCCGCGAGACCGGGGAGGTCTTACCCGCGTCCTCGTGACGCGTTGGAGAGCAAGCCGCAAATGTGGCCGCGCCGCTGTGCCCCGACTCCTTGCCCCTTGGCGGGTTTCGTTGGCACCACATTTGGGGTGTGGTGGGAACGGGGCCCCCTTTTGCACTATCTCAGCACGGGGGAAAGGGGGAATTGTTGATGCCCTGGGGGAGGGGAGTGGCTGGCTGGCTTGGGTCCCGCGACGAGACGAGCGATCCCCCACACCGCAACCTCGTCGCCGACCGCCGTCCTTCTTGCCTCGGACCCGAGCTCCCTTGCTTGCAGTTCCACCGCGCGCACTCAACTCCGCCAACGCAATGCTCCTTGTCCCCAAGAGCAACCTCTCGACGACACATTCCAAAACCCAACTCTCACGCATTCGCCTTGCGCTCGCCTTTTTATAGGCGGCAGGAGCGGCCAATATGCAAATTTTAGGATCAGAACGCGATTGGAGGCGGGGCCACGCCGCCCCCCCCCCCCGGTCAGCCATTGGTCAGGCAAAAATGGGCGTGAACCTTTCCTGAACCTAAAATTTGCATATACGGACTTCACATACACACGCTTGGAGGTGGGGCCAAACCGCCCCCCGCTCGCCAATTGGACGGAGGAGAAGTGGGCATGAAGCGTTTCTGATCCAAATTTTCCCCTCGGAAAGGCCGCCATTCGCGCTCGCGGCTCGGTGTGTTCGGCACCAATCGCCAAACGGGCCCGAGACAGCCCGACGTTCAGTGTTCACAGGTGGTGCGGGAATGGCCGTAGAAGCGATGATGTAGGATGAATTCGTGAAGGTAAAGGCAAAGGTGGTGGAGGTTCTTCTGTGGTGAGGGTTGGCGTTGTGGTTGTTGTCTGCGGGTTGGAGCGTGGTTGTAGTTTGTGATGATGGCTGGCATGGTGGTTAAGGTGGTTGTTGTGTGATGGCGGTTGAGACGTGGTTGGTTCAAAATAACGACAGAAAAGAAAAAATGGCTAACTCAAAGCATCGCAGCCCGGATGAATCGCATAAATTCCCTCTATACAACGGGTTTGGGCTAACTACACATGTACCTATGAAGATATCTCACCTGAGGGCCCTTTCTCGTGTAATGCGAATTTCCACAGCCGTAACAATATATATATATATATATATATATATATATATATATATATATATATATATATATATATATATATATATATATATATATATATATATATATATATATATATATATATATATATATATTTAAAATTCAACCTTCGGCAGATGACACCTGTTATACACCTTCGACTTGGTCCTCGAGTGTCCATAAAGGTGCATAGTAGAGGGGAGTAAAGCGTCAACCTATTGCTCCCATGAGTATTATATGCTTAGTTTTGTCTTTTTCAATTCCTATGAATAAAATAAATCTAAAATCTCTTCCCCTTCCAAATCATATACCTCATATGTCCAAGGAACTGTATCTATTTCATCAACGATTTTTAAAAGCTCATTTGTCCATCGTTTTCGAAACTTTTTCAAAATGAGATTTCCACCTATATATTGTTACTATATCACCAACTTTGAACTTCAGCTTTCTGACATTAATTTATTTTTCATATTCTAATTTTGTAAATGTTTCTGATGGTTTGGTATTCATTGAGGTGTGAATCGTATCATTATACTTATCGACAATATCCTGAACTAAAGATGACCATTGTTGAGAACCGAGTTGAGTGAATTTTTTATACAGTCTCTCTTTTAAAGTGTGATTGAATCGCTCAATAACAACCGCTTTTCCTTCATTAAAGGTGCTGTTCAATGTGATGTTATTTTTATTTAAAGAAAATTCATGAATGTTTTGTTGTTGAACTCTCTACCCTCATCAGTCCATAATTTTGATGTGTTCTCTTCTTTTATTGAATATCTGTTGGAAAGCTAACATAAGAGTATTACCTGTTTTGTTTTTCAAAGGAACAACCCACGCATATCTACTCCTCAAATCAATAACGGTTAAAGCATACTTGTACCCCTTATCATTATTGATTTCAATCAAATCAGCGGACCAGATATAATCAACTTCCTTGGAATAAACCTTCCTTCTATGAAGCTTTGTGATTTTTGGTTGATGTAATTCATCAGCTTATTGCTCTTCAATCTTAATGACATCATTAGAGCCAATAGGTTTTTTGAATTTCCAAGCCCATGTTTCAATTTAGCACTGATCATCTTCACGATGAACCTCTCAACTTTTTCTCTCAAGGTTGTATTTTGTATCAGAGACAAATTATACAACATTTCTCTATCAGCTTCATGTTTTTCTTCCAACGTTATGGTATTCCCATAATCAATATCGTGCCTCATGCACACTTCATCAACACTATTGGTGTTTTTTTTTTTGTTTTTTTTTTGTATACCTTGTCGAGACTCCTATGAGAGCTAACACACAACGCACAGCAAGGGGGCATGAGACAAGAGGGGCGGGAGTGGGAGGGACAAAACAGTGGGGAACAGACACATTAGGAGATCTGTGGAAGGGAGAGGGATGGGACGGGGAACATGTGGAAGAGAAGATGGACATTACAGGGACTTTCAGGAAGGAAAGCAGGGGAATTGAAGGAAGTGGGCTTGGGTGGATTATCGGGGGTAGAAAAGATCGAGGATTTGGATGGGGGATGATAAGAGGTGGTGGGGAACAGCTGTTTTGAAAGCCTGGAGGGAAGAATGGGAAAGAATAGAGTGAGGGGGTTTATTCCAAAGGCGGGGAAAATGAGGAATGAAAGAGTGAAGGTGAGCAGTGATTCGTGATTTTGGTAGTTTTACCAGAAGGGGTTGTTGGCGGACCTTGAGCGCCCTGTGGAAATGTGGTGGGGATAAATCGCAGAGAGACCAGGGGGGCAAGGCTGGAGAGGAGACGGTAGAAGACAGAAAGACCACTGACCAACCTGCGGTGATTGAGTGAGATTGAGGGTTTGCTCCATGGTTTAGGATTGTCTGCTTCATCTAATCTTTTATCCAAGTTTGTGCCTGGACCACAGAAAGAATACCCTGGTAGATGTAATTCCCCTGGTATTCCAGTAGTTGTAAATTTACTTCCTGATAAAAACTTTTGTATATCTCCCCCACGTTTGTGTTTTGGGAATTGACCCTTTTTTGAGCCACACACCGAACATGTACCTTTTTGTATAACCCTGTCATTTTTACTTTTAAAATATGAGATTTTGTAGTGTTAGTTTTCTTTTTACATTTGAGACAATCTCATTTATTTGTGAGAAAAATTACTTCAGAGTGCGAAAACCATTTTAGTTTCCAACATGCACATTTGAATCTCCATTTTTAAAACATAAATAATCCTCAGAAATATCTTCACTTTCTCCTCGATTTATTTAAGAAAAAAAGGAAAACTTTAATTAAAGTCAATCATACCAACATCATCAATAATATAATCTTTTCCTTCTTTCTCTTCCTTATCTCCACTTTCTCATTTATATCTTCTCCCTGAAACCGATGTTAATAGTCTTGACGCAAATATTTATCATAGACTTGTCAATTCTTTATTTTCCTCCTCGGTGCGTTGAGATTTATTTATTTTCTGTAATACCCCCAATGTTTTTCTAATCTCACTGGTTTCCATATTTTTATATTTATTTATTCTCTCTTTTTCCTCCCTCTCCCTCTCCTCCTTCTCTGTCTTCTCCCTTGCCTCCTTCTCTCTCTTCTCCTTTTCCTCCTTCTCTCTCTTCTCCTTTTCCTCCTTATCTCTCTTCTCCTTCTCCTCCGTCTCTCTCTTCTCCCTCTCCTCCTTTGTCTCAGTTTCTTCAACTCCTTCCTCATCCCTTACTATCCTTGAATCACTTACACCCCATAGAATATCATACATATATTCATCAGGATTTCTTGTTATTCCTGTATCCAAAATATATATTTTTTTACAACAACAAACCAATCAAATTTCTTCTGAATTTCCAAAAGAACCTTGCGTTTTCTAAACTTTATATTTTTTTCATTATTTAACATTTTAATAAAATCCAAAGTTGTTGGTTTATTAACATCAGTATAAAGCCAATCATTTATTGAAAATACCTCATTCTTATGTTGTTGAACATATTTATTAAAATACCGAATACCCTTTTCTTGAAGGTATGCTTGGACACAGAAATGATAATTTTCTTGAAGCCTTCTTGCTGTCATTTATGTATTAGAAATATATGACAGATTAATATAATGACAGGAAACACCCCTGATCTTCCCATAGTTAAATAATTTTGTTTTTCCTTACTTGTTGTATATAATCCTGTTCTTTCTGTTTTCATGATATAAACTATGGCAAAACCATTATTAACTTTACCCTTATCAAATTATTTTATTTGTTGTTTACTAATCGTGTGTCCACAAAACTTATTCTCGGCACCAAGTGGATAATATTCTTCCTTACGAGACTGATTTAATTGTTTCAGGTCTTCTGGGTTAATTTGAAATGACCAATTATACCCTAAATCATTCATATCATATCCCCATTGTTTTATTCTCATACAAACGATACACCCTTCTTTTTAAAATTTTATTTTAATTGGAACTGTGAATTCTGTAGGACCTGGAGATAAAATCAACACTTCTGTATTTTTGGAATACATAGCCATTTTATTTAAGGATATATATATATATATATATATATATATATATATATATATATATATATATATATATATATATATATATATATATATTGTGATAAATCACTTCATCTCACCAAGTCATTCGCATCAGTCGGGCTTGGATAATTTTTTTAATTTATAAGCATTTTTCATATTAATATTTTTTGTAAGACGATATTTCTGTAGTTCAGCCTGTGCCTTTGTGTAATAATTTGATAAATCAATATCCAGTTCTCGGGATACACCAAAGATAGAACCATCTTTGCCGACATAAGTCATTTATATTAGATTAAAAATGTCATTAAAATTTTTATATTTGTTGAGTTGAAATAACACATAAAGACATAATTGACCACAACACTTGGAATTTAATTATTGGACTTGAAATGTTTGATAAACACCATTCTGTAAGAATTTTATTACTTCAACAGGTGGTAGAAGACCAAAACGATCAAAATAATATTTGTCTTGACTATAAAAAATACAATCTCGATGAGAACCGTTCCCATTATTATCTTCTAAGTTCATAATAATATTATTTGTATGTTTAGACACGTTTGTTAATTAGTCTCTCATACAAATAACCACATTATGAAATTTTAAATTCTTACAATATTTGATAAGTTCTAAATTTGATGTTGTATTCTTTCCAAATTCTTTAAACCACTCATCAATGCTCATTTATTTATTAGAAAGATATAATCCATAACCCCTTTAAGTTAATTTTACACTTACTTGTGCGATAGAAGAAAGCATATCACCAACTAACAATCTCGCTTTATCAGGCAGACTTTCAAGTTTTTCACCAAAATCTACAATTACACCACTTCCACTCATTTGTTTCTCCAACTCTTTGTTATGTCTTTCCAATTATTTTTGAGCCCGGAGTTGAGCCTTCCTTTTGTTGGCAGTTTTCACCGCTGCTGAAATAGCACCCGTCACTGCTCCAGCTGCACTTAAACCAGCAAATAATGCAATTAGAAATGGGAGAAATCCTCCACTCGTCTCTCTTATTGAATATTTCTTCAACATAGGTTTTGAGATTTTAATTTTAAGTGAGCCAGTATCATTTTAGATTTTCACCTGTTCTCTTGTGAGCAAAACATCAATTCTTACTGCTCCTTTTCTCTGAATTGTATTAACGTTAATCGTACAAGGCTTTTGATTTTGAACACAAGATGATAGTTTATGAAGATTGATTTGATTAACATATACCCCAGTTGGTACTTTACCACTCATTTATTTTACAAAAAAATTATGTGAGACTAATCATAACACCATTATCTGTATTAATCTGTAATTCTGTTTCTTCCAAAAGCAAACATTTTGTATCAACTTCTTCACTCTCTCTTTCAACGTATGGGGAAGTATTTACTCGATTAGACTTTATAGTTTCCTTTTGAGCACTCAGGTCAAACGCATAGATTGTATACAAACTTTTAAATGCTGTCACATGCAAAATAGGTTCTTTATTTCCATTACTTTCACACACCTTTTGGTAAGACTTGTATGTTTCAGCGTAATCATTTTTTTCCCAATTCATTTCCAATCTATCTCGTCGATAAAATGTTCCATCGAGAAAAACACGTTGTTGTTTCACCTCAGCATTATGACTCAATGCATTATTCTTATCAGTAGCAGTTTCACCATCTGGTTTAAAAAAAAAAATTGATCCACAGATGTCGTGGCTTTCCTTCCAGAACACCCAAATTCCACGTGTAAGTGGTTTGGTTCAGTTTAACATGTTGACATCTTCTTTTAAGATATGATACATTGAGTGGTTTTAGTGGGGCAGATAACAGCAATTTTTGAGAGGAATCGTGTAAATCATGATGCAAGCATCAAATTTGGCACATTTGTTCTCCAGGGGATTCTAATCAAATTTGCCTGATTGGCCATTTGAAAATCCAAGATGGTGGCCATTTTTCAAGATGGCCACCAAGTTAGCTTCCCAAAGTTGTCTTTTTGCTGAGAAGTATTTGTATTTGTCTGATTTGCATGATCTCGGTGTGGATCCCTTTGTTTTCAAGCCTGCTGGAGTGGATTTTCCTGTTTTTTAAAGCCCCCTGACACTTTTTCTGATTTTGCACCACTTTAATGATTGTCATATGAAGCTAAGGCCTTTCTGCAACCAGGCCCTGGCTGGTAAATGTTCAAAGTTATGCATACCATGCGAATGTTCCTCCAGCTGCTACTGTCCATATATGCAGCTGCAGAGTGCTGTGCAGGGGAGCCCTGACTGAAAGCACTTGCATCTCTAGTTGCAACCTTTCTTACAGGAACACTTGGTCAGTTCCTGACAGCTGGCTGCAATAGGGGGTAGTGTTGTCCAACATATCTGCCACGTCTCTCCTTTCTGTGTCCATCCCCATTCAGCAGGACTGCTCGTGTCTGGACTGGAGATGCTTACCTGGCCCCAGATTATCCCAGCCTGATAGGCCGCACGCTTTGCATGTTCTCTGAGGGCTGCCTGTGTTGGTGGAATTGAGTTGTACGACCTCTGCTTGTGGGCAAAGAGATCCAGTCTTGCTCCGTCCACACCATTGGCTGCGCTTGATCTGTCATACATGAGGACAACGAATCTCTCCAGCCTCTACAGGTCAAGATCACGAATCAATGTTGAATGCTGGCTGAGATTGGTGAATATTTCAGAAACATCATCAAAGACGTTCCAAGTCTGCCATGCAGTTTTCTTCCCTTTACCGCAGAAGGCAGACACGACGTCACATCCAGTGAACGCTTGGAAGTATGGGATCCCTCTTGCCTTCTCAGGCCCTATTGCAGAAACTACCTCATGGACTGGAATCCATCGCTCCTTGGCCAAAGGCAATCCACATGTTCTCAAGACCTAGTTCCTGTAAGGATGGCAGTGCAGATATTGCTATGACTAGTACGTCTGTGTCATTAGCCTTAATGATAATGTACTTGCTACCATCCGTCGTTGCATCCCTGGCGTGAACAAATATTCGAGTGTCAGCTTCTTCATGACAACATGGAGACACAGCATCCAGTGACTTCCTTGTGTTGCTAATGGCATATTCTCCTTTTGTAACAATGACTGAACTTGTCGTCTGTGCTTCACACATCTTTTCCGCAAGGAAGTGAAACAGCTCAGTCTTGTTGCTGTCATCTCAAAGAAAGCTTCTCCAGTTACTTGGGGTCTTTCTGGTTCCTGTCACTCTTCTTCTGATTCCTTGCCCCCTTTTCGACCTTGCCTCGGACCTCAGACTTGACTTATTGTACACATCAAACACTACGTCTACCCTCTCGTACCTGGCACCATAGGATTCCACCTTTGGGATGATGTCTTCTTTAGCATAATCATCAAATATCTTTGAAGTGCGTGGAGGCAGGGCATTGATAAGTGCTGAGCCATCAATGATGACTGCATCTCCCCTTGGTTCTCTGTCTGGGATGTTCACTTGCACTTCAAGAATTTCAGCCAGCTGTGACTTCTGACATGTATGAAGCTTGCCGCTGTCACTGAGAGATGCAGGGTGTGACTGATTCTCATGCTTGAAGAATTCTTGCAAGTCACACTGCCTGTTCTGAGATGAGATGAACAGTCGTGAGAACAGCTGACAGTCGTCTTTCAGGACTTTCTCCTTAGAACTTCCCCCAGCTTGCTCTTGTTTGAAGAAAGAAACAATGTTTTTCTTGATTCGATGATAGAAAGGACATTCACCTTCATTCTGTAGCCCCTCCATGAATGAATGGAACTGCTCTTTGCCCCGCTGGTGATGTTTAGCTACCATTTCGGCTAGAGTTGGTGTCTGCAATGTTCTTCATGTCTAGCACCAGTAGGTCGGCTGATTCTTCTTGGAATGGCTTGCCCATCTCCTGCATTACTGCAGAGAGTGCTTTCACCTTTTCAAAGAAAGATTTCTGGGCACTCAGTGTCTGCTGTTGTTGGTTGCATCTTTCATACCAGACATGGTCTCGTATCCAGCTACTAGACAACTCACTTCGGGTCCAGCGACCATCCACCTACGAAGTGCTTCCGAGTCTTCTGTCAACCCAATTGCTCCTCCGTCACCTTTGATGACTGCATTATGACTTTGATGACATCTTTGGTCGAGGGTTTATCCTTTTACCACCCTGTACATATATAATGGACACTTTCCTGTATGGGATACAACTAGGTTTATGCATCTGCCCTACACCTAGTGCGATCGTTCATCCAGTGTCATAAGTCCCGTGCGATCTGTACACCATCCAGATAACTAAAACCCCGTTATCCTTGGCCCGGCTCTCCCAAGCTGGCACGTCCTATCGATTCAGGTGCGGCTGCCTAACTGATCCGGGGTTGATTAGGCAACATTTGGGACACTTGTAAGTTGTTGCAGAATGATGCCAACATACAATTCCTACTTAGCTGACACTGAACCCCATGCTGAGTTTCACAGCAGTGATGTCACCAATGTGCCTTGGTAGTGCTCGAAAATCACTCTTTCAAGAAATTCTTACTTGGCGATGAACTGGAAATGTTGATTAAAGGACTGGTAAGTGGCCTGGATTCAATCAGCACATCTGTTTCATCAACTTCGTGCACTTTGAAAATTTGGAGCTCGATGTACTCCATCACATTCAGAGACCTTCTGTGTGCTACACTCATCTAGTTTAGCCTGCGAGCCAATGCAGTTTACCAGGGTGTGGCCGATGCCGTGCACTAGCAACTTCTTGGAGCCATAGATGAGAGTTGGGCCAGTGATGAGGACCAGTGCCAGTAGTCCATCCAAGGGATGTGGCTGACTGTTGAAACAAAGGTACTACCTCTAACACTACATCCCTACACCCCATGCATAAGTAGCGACTACCACATACATGTTAAGTCTTGCAAGCATGAAATCATAAACAACTGTGCAAAATCAGAAAAAGTGTGTGCCAGGGGGCTTTAAAAACAGGAAAATCCACTCCAGCAGGCTTGAAAACATAGGAATCCACACTTAGATCATGCAAATCGGACAACTACAAATAGCAAAAGAGTAGTGCATTCTGATACAGTAAAGAGTACCACACGTGTGAAAGAGGAAGATGAAGCATTATAAGAGATCGTTTTTGTTATTATTATTAATGTTTGAGAGAGTTTTCAACAGATTAGGTCATGGAAGTGTTGTAGAAAAAAATCGAGGAAGAAGAAGAAGAAGAATCGGCGAAAGGTAGCGGTTTAAAAAAAAAAAAAATTTTTAAGATAAGAAATAGTGATTAGTTGGGATGGGGGACGTTAAGAAAGTGGGAAGGATAGAAATTGAAGATAATGGGGAGATAAAACAAATAAACACGATCGTACACCGAGGGAAACAAAGGGAAGGCCTCAAGCCTCAAGGATAGGCCTCAAGCACCCAGTAAGACAAGTTCGACGAAATCTCACAAAATAGCATGATTTTTGAAACAATACAATACAGGGTGGTAAAAGCAAGATGGAGATTCAACAAAGGGAAGGACGCAGCAAAATGGGGAACAAGTTCACACAAGCACTTTATTTACACAGACACAGAGCACACATATACAGCCAAACAGAATCAGAAATGCACATAAAGCAATTTAAAACAACAACAACAATGCAGAGCTACGACCGAATACGCGAACACATGGCAACACTTAAAACAACACTACTTGACGGACGGTGCCACCCACAGACATTTACACCAAACCCCAAAAGAAAATGGAAGTGCGACTTCCCTGAGCGCGTCGAGTCCTCCTTTTGCGACCGCAACTCCGAGCCCTTCGCCGTGGTCCGCGAGCTCGTGCCGCGTGTCGCTCGTCTGGTCCGCTCGACGGTACGGACGGGGTTTTGGGGAAACGGACGGGGTTTGTTCGGCGCTGTTTTCCGCGCTCGCACACGGGGTCCCAGGGCTCGCGCGAGGATCATAGAAGCAAGGCAGGAACAACAAGCTTGCGACTCGAACCAGAAGACGACCATGAACCAGAAGACCAACATGAAGACCAACCCACCAACAACTCTCGACCAACCACTCTCGACCAACAACTCTCGACCAACCACACTTCAAGGTCCGTCCTGTCCGCCTTTTGTAGAGCGGGGCTCCGCCTTCGCTCCACCCCGTTTTCGGCCCCGCCTCCCTTCGAGGTTATTGGAGAAGCCTCTCGAAGGGGGGGCGTGACCTCTCGCTCTCCCTCCACCCTGTGCCGTGCGGGGGCCGGGGGAGTCAGTCTTGGCTCAGAGCCAGGGAATTATTCCCCCGAGAAGAGGCCCCCACCTTTTCTCACCTTTGACCCCCGGCTCGGATCGCACTTCCCCCACACCGAGCGCGGAGAATTTCGACGGGAGAAGCAGGCAGGAAAACCCCCGAGCATCGTTGTTGGTTTTTGTTTGTTCCCGGAGATCATAACCGCACAGGGCCGACTGAATGGCGAGTGGCGAAGATGTGGTAGCGTAGATGGTGGAGGTGGCATGGTTGTAGTGTGGTTGGCGCTGTGGTGGGGATGGCGTGGTTGTTGAGATGCTGTTTGTTTGAAATAAAAGTTAGAAAAAGAAAAACGACTGACTCAAAGCGTCGCAGCCCGAATGAATCACATTTATTCCCTCTAAACAACGGGTTTGGGGCTAACTACACATGTACTTAGAGATATCTCACCTACGGGCCCTTTATGGTGTAATGCGAATTTCCACAACCGTAACAGTATGTTGTTTTCATTAAAGAATAAAACAGTTATTGGTAAGTTTAAAGATGAATTGCGTGGGAAGGTCATGAGGGAATGTATGGGATTCAGATCAAAGTCTTATGCTTTTACATATATTGATAATAATAACATTGAAAGGTGTGATAAAAAGTTAAAGGGAATAAAGAAAAATATAATCAAGGAAACAATAAACTTTAAACATTATTACAACTGTTTAACCTTAAAGAAGGATGCGTACAGAAAAATGAATACAATAAGAAGTTATAAACATCAATTATATACAGAAGATATAAATAAGAAAGCATTAGGAGCTTTTGATGATTAAATATATATTTTAGAAAATGGATTAAATTGTCTCCCTTATGGTTATAAGTATAAGTGTTAATATATTGGGTTGGGGATTTTAACGGGCTACCGCCGTCTTTTTTACTGATTTATGGATGATAGAACCAAGCAATAACCAAACCAAAGAGTGGAGATGTAATCAGCCTTGGTATTTAAATGGGAAACATAAAGAAGGTGAGAAATATCAAATAAGTTATTGAAGAAATAACTAGGGTAAAAGTGGATAAAACAAATAAGCGGATAAATTTAATTATAAATAAGTTGGAGGATGTAAAGAAAAAAATTAATATCTTTGAATGGACTGAAAACATTGATGGTTATCAATTGAACAATGGAAAAACGATTTACTACAATCTAAAAATGATATGTGGCTCAGGAGGTGGTCAAACAAGAGCATTAAGAGAAGTTTATCATTTCATTTCTGCTCAACAAAGACATTTAAACCAAGAACTAAGTTCCAAAATAATATTTGTGAATATACTCTGGTGATGAATGTTATAAGAAAATGAAGTTATTCCCCAAAGTAGAACATGGACAAATATTTGTTGGTTCGCTCTTTGAGTGGAATGAAAATATGAAAGTGAAGAAGTGCTTTAATCAGCAAGTCTCAATCTTCCATCGTCTCAATTTTACATTTGCTTTTATGGGAGGGAAGGGGATAGGTTGGGAGAAAATGAGTCTCCTATTTTGGGCTTTTGGTGCTTGGGTCAGAAAGTTTTTTCCCTTTTCCCCCATTCATTTGTGTAGGTGTCCCAGAAACCCAATTTATCATCGACTGACACGTGTGCATGTATGTTGTCTTCCATGGTTTGTGTCAAGTGTTATTTTCTTTCATATATATATATATATATATATATATATATATATATATATATATATATATATATATATATATATATATATATATACACACACACACACACACACACACACACACACACACACACACAGTCATGCGCTGTATAACGACGGTTCGGGCAACGACGCATCACATATACGACGGTGGTCCCATCATCGCATTTACGACGGTGATCGCATATACGACCGATCTGCCAGCTCCATTATAATGGAGCTGAAGAATTCCTGTCGCCGAGTGATGTAGCCGACGTAGCGCTGCCAGTCGTATAAAAATAGCACATACAATTATGTACACTGTACAGTACATAATACTTCATAATGATAATAAACGACAGTGTGGCCCCGTTTAAAAAGCGATCGTTGAGGTCCATAAAATGTCATCGCGAAAAAGCAGTGTCGTGCTAAATCGGGATTCAATGAAATCGGCTTTCAAACTGAACAAATGTTTCCACGTTTACCTTCCAGCAAGTAAATTACCTTTGAATTGAAGAATTCCGTGAATAAATCGTTGTTACAGTCGAAATCAAAACGCGAATTTAGTTTAGTAAAGCTTTTTATGTTGTTGAAACAATCGCACTGTTCCAAAAATATATATCACAATTGACAGGTGCTCGTTTCTTAATTTATAAATTATAACATCGATGCAATGATTACGTATTTATAAAATCCAAATGCTATTTATTCACCTTTCTCTAATCGATGCGAGAGGAGATCGTAAGGTGCCGCTAACAACACACATGGCCGTCATGAACAGCACAAAATTAAAACTAATGTGTCTTCCATCTCTCTTGGATGTGTGTTACAATTGCAGACAGTATTCAGTACAGTAACATGCTGTACAGGTTTGTATCCGAGGAGCAATAGTCTACACCATATAGCTGAGGTGTCTCGGTTTGTGTAAGTACGATGTTCAAAAACGAAAACGAAAAAAAAAAAACATGATGTTCGCACAACGACGACGTCGGTTCACGACGCATTTCTCAGAACGTAACCCCGTCGTTAAGTGGAGCATGACTGTGTGTGTGTGTGTGTGTGTGTGTGTGTATATATGTATATATATATATATATATATATATATATATATATATATATATATATATATATGTATATATATATATATATATATATATATATATATATATATATATATATATGTATATATATATATATATATATATATATATATATATATATACATATAAACTACGCTAACTAAAAATGTCTCTTGTTCATAATTAACTTAATCAAACAATGACCAAAAAAATGGCAAGTCATGTGACCCAAAATGCAATCCTTCCTGAAATTCACGGACTGGTGTTTGTGTTTGTTTATTTGTCACGCTACTCCTCCTACCGTTCTCAGAAAATTACATCCAGACTTGCTACATCAGATCAGCATGACCCCAATTAATGTATGGAGGTGTTTTTATCTTTGCCGTTGTTCTTGGGGGAGTTGAGGGGGGAATGCAAATTCTCTGTAAATGTGTATCGTGTAGCACCACCTCCAGGTGTGCGACGGTAATACAAGTCTCCACCCTTTGCAGTGCAGTGTTCCTGTCCCCACATTTCCAGTGCTGTGAGGTGTTTTGAATTATGAGCAGTTGGTATGTTTTTGCTTCATGCACGTAACCCGAGTTTTTTTTTTTTTTTTTTTTTTTTTTTTGTGTGTGCACGCAGAGCTGTCAGTTGCCTATACACCACCCAAAGGTGTGTCAGAAGAACGTGTTGCATGCTTGGAACAAGATTGCCTGTCGGGTGGGTACTCTGCCAGTATAATTAAATAGGCAATGCTGTATTTCAAGTGTGATATCATTACTATGATATCGATCAGTGACATCGACATATGAATCGCTTGGAATTGTTATCCCTTCCGATGTATAACGTCCAGTCTCCTTCGACTGTTTTAAAATCCTATTGTGTTTACATTCTACAAACGGCAAAATAATTCAAGTATATCAACAATTCATGATTAGAATGAGCTCTTCATTTAAAAGTTTACAGCTGTAGTAATTTTTAATGTAAACATGGCAAAAGTTATAAAACAAGAGGCAGAAGCTGTGATTGTTACCATTGCCTAGCAACCAGTTCCAGTGTCAGCTCCATTGTCTACCAGCAGTGAGCAGACCAGTATTTTTTTTCACAAGATCTTGGCTATTCGTTGTTCACCTTGGCGTGGCGTCTTGGTTTTCTCTAGGTTTTTTGGTGTACAGGATTTCTATTATCATCGCTTTTCCGAAACCTTGTGAATTCTTTGCTTTTATTTTTTCATTGGCTCACCTTGGCATTTATGAAAATGAGGAGTGGCCACACTGGAGCAGACAGAGCCTGCACCGGCCATCATTTATTCGTGGATATTTTCATTTACAGACAATTTCCGATGGTTTGTGTTTTTCTTGGGATGCAGGCAGGAGACTCTCAACAAGGTTGCAGTAAAATGGATGTGACAAAACTCTGGCATACTTTATACTAAGGGATTGTGCATCATCTGTTTATCAAAGACAATAATTTGGAAAATGGAACAAAATCATGGATTCAATCTGGAACAAACACAAATAGCTAGTGTTGAAAGCTTGCCACACCACTTTATATATCAGTTGATAAAGGGGCAAAACAACAGAGGACAACTAGCGATCCTGACCATGTTTTTACCTGTGACATGTCACAGGTCTCCAAGAGCTTCGCGTTACAGTTCTTGAAGGGGATCAATTTTTGAAATGTGCACCCATTGGTCAGACAGCTGCTAGACCACATCCACATCTGTTGCTTTAATCCACCCACTATCGCACCCAGATGAAATGATATGACTGCCATCTTGGTTTTCTGGTTAGCCGAACACATTAGGCCTGTAGGCCTCTGCTAATTATACACTGTCTGGCTTTGTTGCGTCACCCCGACAAATCTAATCATATGTCGAATAGTAAGGTTTAATCAAGCCCGTGAGAATGTATGGTCATCAAGCGTTTCGTTACGTAAATTACTAAAAAAATAAAAGGCGTTAAGTAGTTTTTGAATGGCCCCATGTTTGGCTTTACAATCAGTGAGGAGGTGTCGAGTTAATCTTTTAATAGCGCAGTAAATGTTTGTTTCCCAATCGACCCGTTACTGGATTTTGTCACAGGTTGTGACCACAGTGCAGTCATTCTTGTTCTTATAAGAAAGCACTGGAATAAGTTTGCCTTTTGAAATTCTCACAAACAACTTTATTTCAATTTGCGAATAACACGGAGCATGACTGACTTTCTGACAGGAGATTGGTTGTCGTGTTACACTCCCCCCACCCCAACCCTACTCCACAATAGTTTACTCGTCCTCCATCCCCATACTCCACCCACCCTTCACTGCCTCCACATACTTGCCCTCTTATTTTTGATGTATTGAAAGAAAATCAGAGTACTTTTTTCTTATGCATTTGTAAAAGACTAGCAGGGGTACCTGGCATTGCCTGATGCTGTTCTAATCTAATGAACTCTGCATGAGATTGGGAAGATTATGAGCAGTGCGAATTTGTCGCCACCAAGCGCCATCTTGGGAGGCCCACTTGGAGCAGATATTTGTCGAATCGCATGATAAATTATCGGGAGATCGTGAATTCAAAGTCGATGTGAACACTTTCTCACATCAACACAACGCAGCGCAGAATGTGATGAATCATGCACTGGGTCTAGCAACATGGTGGCATGTGCTTGGAGAAGGGTCAGTGCGCTGGCGACACAATGGTGCGTGCAACGTGAATCACCATAATCGTTCCAGTCTTATATACAGTTCAATGTTTTATTCCTTTTGGCATTTTGAAGAAATCAAATTTTGCTTTTTTTCTATTTTTGTAGTGGTGACCCAAAACAGTTCCCTCCACCCACTAAGAAATGTAAGGGATCATTTAATATTACCTTTCACATAACTACAAAGGATTAGGCACTATAGAGTGATTGAAAAAAAAAGTCCCATCTTTTTTTAATCAAAATTTTCAAGATTTGGTTTTTTCCGAAAACACTCTCCAGCACTCACTGATGAACCTCTGAATTTTGATGAAGATCCGCTTAGCCATCTCTGAGAAAAATGGCAGCAGACAGACAAACATCTCTTAAAGTTTAGGTTTAGGCTTGTGGAAGAGTGAGACCAAAGAGGGTAAATGGGCAATGAACTGACAGGTTAGACGAAATAAAAAGGAAGGGAATGAATGATCAAGAAAGACAGAGACAGTCAGATAGATAGAGACATGGAAGCGTGAATGTACGAATGTTTGGTGTTAGTTTAGGTTAGGTGAATGTCTGTAGAATATGTGCATCGTTTGTGAACCCCACACTATAGGTTTTTTTTTTTGTAATTCTTTATTTTTATGGGCACCAAGCACTTCATGTGCGAGATGAAGAAAAACACTGACAACACAACCGAGGGAAGAGAATGAAGTTCTGTAATAACTTTACTGCATGAACTTCCTGGTGATAATTCAAAAGTACAATTACAAAAAAAACAAAAAGAATATTGTTAAAAACGAACAATAATATCAAAATGCTTGAAAATAAAAACCAGAAAGAGGAGGAAAAGGAAATGAGGGCACGAGTAACGAGGAGGGATGAAGCAAAACGCATGGGAAAAAGGGTAAACAATGGAAGGTAAAAACGACAGGGAATGATGATACACAACACGAGGAAGGAAAATAACGAAACAATCTCCCACAGAAAAGCAAAAGCACACGACCTGCTGTTCTCTCATCGCAGATAGGTTGGTGACCTCTCTGTTTTATACCACCTATCCTTAGATGTTTTCCCTTTTGCGCTTTCATCACTTCATCCCTCCTGAGTCACTCCAAATCGCACATGTTCTTCCCATCACCCCATCGTTGGGAAGCTCCCAAAATCTATGCTTAATGTACACCTCCAATCCTTTCATCATCTTTTCTCCTGCTTGGGGAACTTCCTTCCTCAGTCTGCTCAATCCTACTCTTCTCACCAGGGTTTCAAGTTGGTATGCAGTACATCAATACTTCAGATTATATTACATCCTTTCACGTGATCTTTTATACCCTCCCATCCATCGCTATCACTGATGAGTGGGTCGATGAGTGCACCGGACTTGCCAATTAAAACTCGTGAAGGGTTTAATGTGTGTGAGGAAAGTGTGCAAGTTGATAAAATCGAAGGAGATAAAACTCGTTACAAGGTATCCATTGGGGAACCTTTGGGGGGGATCATGGTGTGGTGAACCAGAAGAATCTGGAACATGCAATAAGAAGGGAAATTGATGAGTGACATGGAGGCAGGCATTCTATGGCTTGGCATCATCCATGTTTGCTTATTATCTTGGTGAATGATTGTTGATATGGAATGTTTTGTCTGTGCTTGGGGGATCAAAACTGGGCAGATTAGTCCCTTTAAATATGAATCGAGGTTGCATATGTCTTGTGTTTCTATAGGAAACAAGCATAACCCCATCTTTACTCACTCACTGCAAACATGCTATGACCCTTTAAATACAGATTGGCTGTTGTGATGCCAAACAGGCTGATGGCTCGTAAATGTGCATCTCTACTTGAAGTGTACAAGACCATTATCTTGGCCAGCTCGGGGAGAAGAATGTCTTTTTGCAATGTGATGACACAATGGAACATGGAAAGAGTGGTTGGCAGAGGGATGGATTTTTGCTTGTGTTTACGTGTAGCATTCACAGCATCTTCCATTTGCAGTGGTGAAAGTCAGAACAGCTGTGGTTAGGAAGGCAAGATGGACACAAAAGATGATGGTTAAGAATGTAAAATGTGGAATAAAATGCCCAACGTTATTTTTCCCAAAAGCATTTTTTTTTCACCCGGAGAATGCTGAAAACTCTCTGCTTCCTCTTGTGGGTTGTTATATTTCCTTCCTTCTGCTCTCTCCTTCTCCAATTAATCCCTTTGCTTATTGAGCTCTCATGTTGTCTCACTGCCCCCATTGTTAGTGAATTGCATCGTACCCTCTGTCATCTCGTTCTTCCATGGTCAGCCACATATCATATACAAGAAATTTATTAAAACACGAAGGAAAATGAATACGGTACTTGAAACAAGCACCTAAATAGGATGGGACAATGCGATAAAATACTGTCAGGGGCATGAGAGTTTACGGTTTGTTGAGAATAGGTCATGTAGCAATGATGGGATACGCTCCTGTTGTGCAGCCGACTTCAGAACTATACCCACTGGGAGGAAGGGACAACAGTGCACAACAATGTGCCACAGAGACTAACAGAATGTCCTAGACTGTGCAGAGTAGCCACATTTGTTGGAGGGTGCTTTAAAAACGTATTCTTTTCTGCACTACCATTACCTAAACTTGCACCAAGAATGTTCAGATTTCATTCCGCAAGTGCATCAGGTCTCAATAATGTGAAGCCTAAATGCAGTAATGTGTGTTTATAATGTAACAATGTGACTTGTTCTACAAGTGTAAAAGCTTTTCTCTGCCATTCACATTCCACCTGTACCATGTTACTTCTTTTTTTGATACATTTTTGTGTTTTCATCTTTCACAAGTGTATAACCCCCCATTTGTTTTAAGTTATTGTACACAGCTGCTTCCTGATTCCATATCCAGGCAAATGCAAGATGTCATCGCCAGGTGCTGAAGGAAGGGAGGACTCAGTTTTACTCCGTTTGTTTTCTTGCTTTCTTGTTTGTTGTACACCACTCCTTCGCAATGCAAGACATCGTCGCCGTGCACCGAAGGAAGGGAATACTCAGTTTTCACTCCGTTTGTTTTCTTGTTTGTTTGTCCTGGTGATATCTCAGCCATCCTTTGAGCTAAGAAGCCGAAATTTGGTCACAAGAGTGAAGATGTGCTTTGGCAAAAACATTTTTTGTTTATTGATTAATCAATTAATTGATTAATTTCTTAATTATTGTCGATTTATTAATTCCTTATTTATTTTCTTTCTCATCTGGGCAATATCGCAGGCACCTTTGCAGCTGATATTTTGACATGACAGTGAACAAGTGATTTCACTATAAAGGGTATTTTTGATTTATTGATTAATCAATTAATCGATTAATTATTAATTTTTTGATGTAATGAATTAATTTTCAAAAAGTAACATTTTCGGATGAAACAGTGATGGTTTTGGTATGCTATTAGCCAATTGATAAAGAAATTAGTTATTCTATCATTTATTTATTTTAATTATGCAATCTAATCAATTAAGCAATCAATTATTGTACACCGCTCCCTCCCAATCCCGTCTTCATGTGGTGCACGGTGGCATCGCTGGGTGCCGAAGGCTCCCCGGCAATGTCATGCACTGGAGAATTTGTTATTTATTTATTTGGCGGTATACTTTGAATGTACCTCTACTTGTTTGTAATTATTTTATGCTATGAATAAACTTTGGTACATACACGGTGATGAAGGTTGTGGTAAAGTTTCATCAAAACCGCATGTGTAGTTTCAGAGAGGTTGCAAGTATTTGTGGGCGGACGGATGGATGGATGACATGCCATCCCATAAGCTCCCTGGAACTACGTTCTGGGTGAGCTAAAAATATATTCTTTGCTTTCCTGTCAAACTTTGGTTAACATTTGACAAAAACATTTCTCAAACTACCTGATCGATATGGACCAAATTTGGTACGATGCACTAGGACAGCAAAGTCTCATGGGATTGTGCTCCCATCTGGATGCACTCTCTATAAACGGTTAAAAGGGGGTATTACCCCAAATATTGGTAATTCATTTAAAAAAAATCTTCGCAGAAATTACCAGACAGATCCAGACCAAACTTGTCACGAGGCATCAGGACCATGCCCTAACTTTAAGTTGTGCTTCTCATGGCCTTATCTCCCCTGGAAAGGGGGCCATAGGCCTCCTCCCCAAAATCCTTAATTTTCATGAAAATATCTTCTCAACAAAGTCCTGATCAACACAGACAAAATTTGGTACAATGCATCAGGACAGTCAGGTCTCATGGGGTTGTGATCCCCTTTTGGATCCTATTTAGAGGGGGCTATATGGGGGTTTTGCCAAAAATATTGGTGTTTCATTCAATAAAAATCTTCTTTTCAGAAACCGACAACCGAATCCAGACCAAACTGGCCATGCAGCATCGTGACCATGTCCAAACCTTGAGTTGTGCTCCCCATGGCCGAGTCTCTCCTGGAAAGGATGCCACGGCCTCCCTCCCCTCATCCTTCATATTCACTAAAACAGTTTCCTCACAAACTACATGACCAATATGGACCAACTTTGGTACGATACGTCAGAACAGTAAGGTCTCGTGGGGTTGTGCTCCCCATCCGAATCCGCCCCCCTATAAGAGGCTGAAAAGAGGAATTTTTCCTCAAATTTAGGTAATTTATTTTTAAATCATCTCAGAAACTGATGGCCAGATGCAGACCAAACTCTTCATGAAACATGTAGATCATGCCGTGAACTTAAGTTTGGCTCCCCATCACTGTACCACTTCAGGAAGGGGGCCATGGCCCTTTCCCCTCAAACCTCATTTTCACCTTGCTTGTTGGGAAAATAACCCTGTCCCTTACAGGGCTATTTTTAATTGTAATGTGACTTTTCAGCTTTATGTCGCTATTGTTACGTATAACTTGTAAGTTGTAAAAGTCAGAAGTAACAAAAAAACCCATGTCTGTCAATTTTATCCCCCCCCCCCCCCCGCACTGGAAATTTTACAAATCGCACACTGGTATGTATGTATGTATGTACGTGTGTATGTAAATACTGTCCAACACCCCAAATATAATCATGAGAACCTAATTGTCCAAACTGCTGGGATAATTTTTTTATGAAATAGGAAAAATTCCTGTGTGGGGCTAGTGTGAAAAAAAAAAATATTGACTCAACCCAGGTTTTGAACTCAAGGATCTCCTTGCCAATGTGGTGACAGCCCACTGAGCTATTGAATGTTCAGAATAACCTCAGGAATTTCTCACATTAACACTGCAACCTCTCCCCCTCCCCACCTTTCCCCTCTACTTTCTGATTGTGATCATGATAATTTACAGTATTGATTATCTTTAGCTGTTAATTATGATAATTGGGGGCAAGCCTGCATTGAGAAACGTGAAGTGTGAAAACAGTTACAGAAGTGACCAAACATCTATTCCCAATTGAAAAAGACTTGAAACACCATGCCATATCCCTATGTTCACATCCAAAGGCCACTGGGACAGTTACAATATTGTTGAGCCAACCTGTGAAGTAAGGTACATTAATTAATGCCACATGCAGAACATACCGGCTCTCCATAAGCATTATTGTTTGGTTCAGTGACTCCACACTGTTTTGTTTTTTTCCTCTCCATGCCATGCAAGGTGACACACCATGCAGACTCATGCTTCACTTGAATTTTAATTTGCAGATCTTGCGAGTCAAATCGAATCCACTTGACAGTGAGTGACACTGAGTGCAGACTTTTGTCGAAAGCTTTGGTATGACTGAATGACACAAAGGCGATGTCCTTGTGGTCCAATACAATTCATTATGTTCATCGCTCTTAGATAGAGACCATCTGCTCAATTAGCCTGAGCTGTTTAAATGTCTTGCTGTGAAGAACATACAAGAGGCTGATTAGTATGCCTTCGCCTAGAGTTGCTATGGGCCCCTCTGCCAATGGATTTAACCCTTCTGTTCCAAGGCAAAAAGATGTACATTCAATCATACACCTTTAAATCGGTGTGTTCATATTTGTGGATCAGATTGAAAATGTTTCCAGTAATTCATTTTCATGATACAATGTAAGAGAAATAAATTTACGAACATCGATTTCAGCACCAAACATTTTCAGTTGTCTCATTCATTGGTTCTTCAAATACATACATTTTAGGTGTTTTAGGGTTGAACCAAACCATTGTTTTGTGTTTACCAGGGCCTAATGTATTGTTTCACTTCCGTTTTTCTTCATGATGATGTCATTTTTTTTAACTTCAAAACTTTTCTTAACAAGTTATATTTTCAACTTGCTTCAGATGTTCTTTTTCAAAATAGTTGTTTCGTTCCAAGGTTATGAGTATGACCCAAGTTTCCAGCTTGAGTTTTTTGTGATGTTTCATAATAGACCGGGAGCCCGGGGCCCTGAGCTCAAACCAACAAGGTACTAATATCTGAGCACAGGGGCATGAATGGAGTATCAAAAGACATATAGAAATTATTTCTGCCGGGTACCACCCTCTGCGTAAGGACCCTGGTGACCCTCCAAAGGGTCCTTAAAATTGGCTAGATCAAACATTGGAAGTACCAGTTGGTATCAGTTCCATATGATGCATATTACCAACCTTACAACAAAATCACATGTGACAGACATGCCTAATACTGCAAAAGGCCCCCCAGAAGCCCCAACAAGGGCCCCCAAAAAAGGGGCTAGCTCAAACATTGGAGGTACTAGATAAAACCAGTTTTAAAATCATATATACATCCCACAGAGTGTAAAATGTCCATTACCAGACAAATTGTCTGCTGCATTGGCCCTACCAGAACCCCCAAAAGTAAGCCCTTGAGACCCTTGATACAACTGGTCTAGCTCAAACATTGGAGGTACTAGATAAAACAAGGTTTAAATTCATATATACATCCCACAGAGTGTAAAATGTCCATTACCAGACAAATTGTCTGCTGCATTGGCCCTACCAAAACCCCCAAAAGTGAGCTCTAAAAAGGGCAAAACATTACAGTAGACCAAAAATACACAATTGGCATAATTTTGCACATTATGCCGGCACACCATTACCATAGGAAACATTTATGTTTAACAATTTAACAAAAGAACTACAAAATACTAATAAGCCTACTGGTATCACGCTATTAACCAGTAAACTCGGAAAAACTACAGGCTCATATTGTACTGAAATACTCGGAAATATACGAAGACATAAATAGTTCTAATGTTTTGTAACTTCTCCTAACGTCTGCGAACTCGGAAATCTTTGGAAGTAATAACAGTTCTGATGTTCCCTGACCTCTCCGAATATAACATCTCCGAACTCGGAAAAGAATGTTCGGAGAAGTTAGGAAACATTAGAACTATTTATGTTTTTTCTCTCCCTGGATAAACCATCCAAATTGTCCAAGGCCAAGACAATGAAGACTCCATTTTGCGACTCCATTTTTGGTTGCCCGTAAAGTTCCTGCACATGCCGCTCCCACTGACTACAATTAGTGGTGGGATTGTAATAAAAAGAACCGTCCCGTGCCATGGATTCTACATTAAAACGTATTCCTCCCTGCCCCTGCTTGCCATGAGCTGCCATTTTGCGTATCGGAAATAAAAAAATTTGAAAGATCGTAATTTAATGAGAACGGAGGGTTGCTTTACATACCCTTGATCCGATTCCGTTAATTTTGTGTGGAGGCGGATGAATTTGAATCCCACGTCCTGACAACAGTGTTGTAGATTTCCGCCGGTTCGGCATGCGGACGACCGCCTTAGCCCAATTGCGGCCGCGCGCGCCCACCGAACGCGACAATCTAGTCGTAGCTTCCGGATCAATACCGAAACCCAGCTACGGGTGTTTTTATTACACCACAAACCAGCCAACTGTTCTGTCCACGCGCTACAGGGTCAATCGCCGAATTGTCGATATACCTAACTATTCGCGCGGACAGAAATGCCGGGAGTTTATACCTCGACGGGGCCTGCACGAAAACGAGCCACTTAAGCAGCTCCTTCCGTATGCGATTGCTGAGTGGTTTTATATCGCCAAGTCCCGTCGGACCAGATGTACGTTTTATCGGCTTGATAATCAGCCAGCTAATTTCCCGAATGTATCATGGCAGTTAATGGAGAAAGGGATGCAACGAGCGGTTTGACATTCAAACAATATGCATTTATTTCTATACAGGAAATGCAATGAATGGGGGGATGGGGAAAAAGACACGAGCAAAAATCCTACAGCCGATGTCTTTATTATCTACATGCACTTACACAATTCACTACTTAAAGACAAGGCGCCACAGACTTTCATGCAAAACCCAAGAAAGAAAGAACAGGCTCGTAAGCCTTTATTATTTTTCAGAGCTGGGATGACCGAAGGGGCTCCGAGAGGCCGGGGCAGGTTTCCTGGCTACCTCTGGCGGCTCTATGGGCTCTTGTTCGGCGACCCTTGTGTCTTTGCCCGGACCCCCGAGCTCCGACTGGCTCCCTTGGTCGTCCAGCCTTCACTATGGCCTGGCTTAGCCGACAACGTGCTGGAGGAGTGAATGGGTCTCGACCCCGGCGTCCTGGTTGCACCGGCGAACCTTCCAGCGAACCACCTGCCCGCACTCCAACACTCCGAACTCCGAAGTCCCCACCTCCGAACTCTCCACCTCTCAACGGGGCGTCTCTCCACTCCCAACTCCCACCGACTCCGAACTCCCCACACCAACTCCGCCACCAACCAACTCCTTTTCGACCAGCGAACGCGGCTTTTTATCGCCCCAAGGGGAGGGGCCGCCGTGGGATTTTTCACCCGAAATCGGCGCCCTCCCCCTTTTCACCTTTGAACCTTCACCCAGGCTGGATCCGCCCCTTTCACTTCTGATTGGCCAGCTTCTTCAGAGGGTAAGGCCTTTTTGATCCGTTCTTGCCGTCAAACGCGGCCGTGTTGGAAATCACTGTCAAACGCGGCCGTGTGGGAAATCACTGTCAAACGCGGCCGTGTTGGAAATCACCGCCAAACGCAGTCATGTTGGAAATCACCGTCAAACGCGGCCGTGTTGGAAATAACCGTCAAACGCGGCCGTGTTGGAAATAACCGTCAAACGCGGCCGTGTTGGAAATCACCGTCAATCGCGGCCGTGTTGGAAATCACCGTCAATCGCGGCCGTGTTGGAAATCACCGTCAAACGCGGCCGTGTTGGAAATCACCGTCAAACGCGGCCGTGTTGGAAATCACCGTCAATCGCGGCCGTGTTGGAAATCACCGTCAATCGCGGCCGTGTTGGAAATCACCGTCAAACGCGGCCGTGTTGGAAATCACCGTCAAACGCGGCCGTGTTGGAAATCACTGTCAAACGTGGCCGTGTTGGAAATCACTGTTAAACGTGGCCGTGTTGGAAATCACTGTTAAACGCGGCCGTGTTGGAAATCACCGTCAAACGCGGCCGTTTTGGAAATCACCATCAAACGCGGCCGTGTTGGAAATCACCGTCAAACGCGGCCGTGTTGGAAATCACCGCCAAATGCGGCCGTGGGTTGTTGTTGCTGTGCCGATGTGTTTGTTTTAAAATAAAGAGAGAAAAGAATCATGGCAAACTCAAAGATGCACAGCCCGGCACACAAATAATCCCCTTTATACATCGGTGGGGAATTCTAACCTGGAACACACACTTACCGAAATAACTGACCTCTGGGGAACCTGACTGGTGTTCGGTGAATTTCCACAACCGTAACTATATATATATATATATATATATATATATATATATATATATATATATATATATATATATATATATATATATATATATATATATATATATATATATATATGAAATGTTTCGGAAGTGAACGAACTCTCTGCATGTCGAGATTGTAAATTTCTTCCATTCTGTTCATACTCTTCATACGACTTGCAGTTTTTGTCTCTAATTGCAGCCATTTTTCCCTGTGCAGGGGTTAGGCTTTTTCTTGAGGCAATGTTTTATGGCCGGATGCCCTTCCTGACGCCAACCCTGGTCGCCTCTTACGACACACAGGGATATGGTACACCTATTCTAACCGGGGCATACACCGGGACGAGTACACTGGTACTCACTTCGCCGACCTCAGATGGATGACAGGCTGAGTCAACCCCCTGGTGTTAATTCAGCAGCCAACGGGGCTTGAACTCAGGATCCTGGGATCCCAAGCCGCCACCCTAACCACTAAGCCAACACCAGGCTTATAGTTTTTGTCTCTAATGCAGTATCAAAATTTATTGTTTTGGGTATTGATGTTTGATTTTGCTATGAACGGCCTGTAACTTCAAGATTCAAATCTACTTGAACAATTTCCCTCAAATTTTGCATACATGCTTGCCATTTGTGTACCCATGGCAGGCCATGGGCACAAAATATATTTGGGTCGCTACTCCACCCACCCTCCGGGGATGAGGAGACCATGCCTTAGTCAGGGTATTTATTAATGTTTGTGATGCTTTGCTGGTACCTTTTTTTTTAAGCTATCACTTTTTTCTCCACAGCAGTCTCATTTACTCTGGCTTCTGATTTTACTTTCTATCCCTGATGAGAGTCAGCTGTTTCTGCTTCTTGGTCATGGCTGTTATTGATCTTTAAAATAGAGATCACCTGACCTGCGACGGATGCCTCCTTCTCTCAACTGGCATCTCCTGAGCTCTTTTTACCTGCTTACACTTTGCGCCTGTGTTTCCTGTCTCTGCTCGCTGTATGAGTATTGTGATCAATGTGTGTGTTTGTCTGTTTGTCGGCAGAATAACTTGACAATATGAGCAGCAAGCAGGGCCGGATTTATGTGTTGCGGGGCCCTGTGCCCAAGAAGTATGCGGGGCCCTCTCAGGGCCGCAGCCATTTTTACTTCATATATGCTTATAAAAGTATCCATATATAAATGCACCAACCTCGGCTGGGCAAAAGAAAAAAAAAACACGGTTTATGTGTAAAAACATGTATTTCAGAAACTACTAGTAACAAAAGTTTATATACAAGAAACACCACTATGGATGAAACTAACGGAACAGAGAAAATAATCGCAAAACCAAAACGTGATGCTATCATCTCAAATCTCAATGTAGAAAGTTTTTTTTTTTGTTGCTTTTGCGGATATGATTGCATTATTGCACACTTTGGGGTAATTGCTACAATATATTTGCGAGATGTTAAAAACCTACAGAATCTTTTGGCTTCTTCCTGGCTTTGATTCACGCAAAGTCCTCGATTGTTTCGCGTGTGCTTACTCTCCTGAATAGTTCGTGTTCAGCACTCAGTATGGCCAGCGATGCCAAACGATCTTGGCCGATCGTACTACGCAGATAGTTCTTGATCCTTTTTAATTTTGAGAATGATCGTTCTCCCGTACAGTTTGTGACAAACATTGACAGGTATACCCGCAAAGCTATCTCCACGTTGGCGAACGCTGCCACCATATCGTAGTTGTGGAGTGTGGAAAACGTAGTAGTTTCAGACAATTTTTCCGAGTCTTCTGTCTGCATCGTCTTGAGAAATGCCTGGAAATGTACAATTTCTGAAACCAGAGAAGGTTCCAGGTCGTTCGGGTAACTCTTGACCAGGTCTGCAGCGGAGTCGCGGAGCTTATCCGTCTGCATGGTCGTTATTTCTGAAAAGAATGAGAAACGTTGACGGAGTGTTACATAGGCCTTGAGGCGATCTCTTAGTGACGTTGTTAGCTGATCAATGACGGGTATGTAGGATGTGGTCCTGAATCTCTCTCTGGGTGGTAACTGGGTGTCATCGGCGCTGTCTACTTCATCATGATGTCGCTTCCTCCTTCGAACACGTCGCCGATCGTCTTCGTACTCGCTGTGACCACATTTATCAATAGCAATATGTTCAAAGTCGTCGAACTGTTCCCGTAGGTCCTGTACGAACTCTGTCAGTGATTCGAGTAGTTTCACTGCCGTGTTCAAATCGAGCCCCGGCTTCTGTAACTGCTGACTTATCGCGTTGAACCTCTTTAGAATTTCCTGCCATGTTTAGAGCAGAATTACGGTCTCAAGTTTTTCCAATTCCTTCAGAATAGCAGATGCCTCATTTTTGGCCTCTGCGTTTAGATGTTCATCCATTGCAAGATCGTCAAGTACCGTGATATTTTGCTGGAATCCATTGGCCAGTGCTTCTACAGCATCTGCACGGGCCGAACACCGTGTATCTGACAAGCACTTGACGACTGGCATGTGTTTCAGTGCATCGCGATGTTTGTGCCAACGATAGGTTGACTTCACAAGATAAACATACAGCCGTTGAACAATACCAAACAGAGTCACAGCAGCCGTGCAGCACTCAGCAGCACACATCCCGATGAGGTTGAGAGAATGAGCCATGCAAGGAACAAACTCGGCGAATTCGCAACAACTTTTTAGGTGTGCCTGGATGCCACGGTATTTTCCAGACATGTTGCTGGCGTTGTCGTACGATTGACCGCAACAGTCAGAGATCGGAATTTTGTTCGTTTGGAGAAAATCAAGAACTACGTCTGCAATCTCCTTTCCGGTATGATTCAGTAAGGGCACGAATGTCAAGAAACACTCTACTGGCCCCTCTGGCAGCACGTAGCAGATGGTTAGACATAGCTGGTCAGTGTGTGACACGTCTGGAGTGGAGTCCACCGATATGGAGTAATATTTGGCCCTCCGAACTTCCACTACAATGGCACTCAGAACTTTTCTACCCAACACATTGATTAGTTCGTTACATACTGTCGATGAGAGGTAGTTTACGTTACCGCTCCCTTTGTTGGCATGTTTATGGAGATGTGCCGCAAGGAAAGTGTCGGACTTGCTCAGAAGCCCCATCACTCCCAGGTAATTTCCGTTATGTACCGAACCGATCACCTCGTCGTCACCTCGGATGGGTAGACCACGTTCACATAGAAACATGAGGACATCCATGCACCGTCGTAGCACTTCATGCCAGTAGTGCTGTTCTGACTCGTACTGACGAACGAGTCCAGCAGTAACGCGGCCTTGCAATGATTTTCTGCTGGCCAGACTCGACATTGCCTGTTTATGGTGATCTGAATTACTGTGTCCTTCTATCGACTCCCTAGCGTGTTTCCAATCTTGGAACCCGGATGTAAACCGACTTTTAGTGTCTGACATGGGTAACATCAGACGGCAAATAAAACAGAACAGATGGCCAGTCTCTTCAGAATAGCACAGCCAACTGCGATCGATTTCTTCTCCAGATAACGTGTGTTTTCTACTGAACACATTTTTTTACAATGACGAGTTTTATTTTCATCACGGACAGCGGAATTCTTGTAGTCACTGTCTACATTATGACATTGTGCACTACCCTTCTCGATCCAGTAGTTTCGGAACTTCTCTGGTAGCTGGTCTGGCCAAAGGCCAATGTCTTTTTCATAATCTTCAGCCGTTTCGCTGTCTACTTTTGAACCACATTCTGAAGCAGAATCGTTTGAGTTTTATCACCGCTAGCATCAGCAGCACTGAAACAAGGAGCAGGGCCAACAGCAGATAATGCTGACGTAGTCGTAGCTATGTTTCCCTTCACGTTGTTATCCTGTTCATTGTATAACCCGACTGTGGCTGTTGTACTCTTAAGCCAACTTGTAATTTTGGGTAGCTTGTTCCGTTCGCTTTCGGCTGCTATGTTTTCCTTCCGCTTGGCCGCACCAGACTGGTATTTTCTTCCTCAATCATGTTCACGTTCCGGCATGGCTCAACCAGGTCCACACAAAGGCAGTTCCTACAATAGAAAGCAATATTTCAGCAGTTATCACCTAACACACCTTAATAATAATAATCGAGATATATTAACGTGGATTGATAAGAAGCCGAGGGCTTGTCGAGTATTTCTCCTCGGCTCAGATTATTATTGCGAGGTGTGTCTCTCTGGTGGAGGAAACCAGAGAACCCGGAGGAAACCACCGTGTCTCTGCCATGACACATTATTTACATATGCCACCGGTAGGATTCGAACCCACTCAGCCGAATCCACATAGAGGTGACCAGCCAGCAACCTTACCACTCTGCCACCGAGACACACCTTATAAATATAATAAAATATTATCCGGTGTGTAAACTTGATATACACAATTATAGTATAACCACCCCAGCAGTACGCCTGCGCAGTACATAGCAAACATAGATTCAGGGTGAGCGTGTAATTTTGCAAAAATGAAATCAAGATGGCCATAGCTTGCTGGGATTGGGAAAACCCTCACTTTTTTTTGTGTGACCTATTTCTGTGGTAGACCTTAAGATTGCGCTCTTATGATCAGTGGAAAGGAAAAAAGTAAGTTCAAAGATGTAAAATAAATGATAAACATAACCAAACAGATGCCAAATTAACAGGGATATTGAGTATTTGTTTCGTGATTCACTGACCATTTACACAAACGAACTAGATTTTTTTTTCACAAACAAACCAAAGGGGGATAATAGCAGAATTTCTTGTAATCTTTGCATTTGCGCGGGGCCCCTGGGAGGCCCGTGGCCCTGTGGGCCCTGCCCTAAATCCGGCCCTGGCAGCGAGAATAGTCAAATTTGGCACAGAGCTTCATATTTTACACAGAGACACGTACTACTTTATGTGCCAGCCGATGGCCGCAGTGTTAGGAAATATAGTCTCGCACTAAATTTAATTACCTCTGCCACCTAAGATGGAAGGAGGTTATGTTTTCACCCCTCTCTGTTTGTGTGCAGGATATCTCAAAACATTGTGGATGGATTCAGATGAAACTTGGTGGACACGTTGGGCGTGTGACGACAGATTGATTTGATTTTGGTGAATATCTGAATCCACATCCGGATACGAGAATTAAAAAATTTTTTTTTAAGTGACTTCACCATTGAAGATGGGCCCAAAAATGATATATAGCACTATATTTAAAAAATTTATTGGGCCCGATATGTTCTTCTGGATCAGGCATTGTGTGGTGGAGATATGCGCTCTACCGAGTGCCCTTCTAGTTTTATATGCTTTCTTATGAGCTCCACATTGAACTTGTCTGAGACATTCACAATATGAAGCCATGTGACAAATTTGACGATTCTGGCGTCCCTCATTGTCCAGTTATTTTGCCGACAAACGCGCAGATGATATAATTGCAATAATTAGACTTTTGACGTACATCCACAGGTATCATCCATATACCCTATTATGTCACATACATTACCATTATCTGTAGCTTCATTGATTACACTGGACAACAAAAACAACTTTCCATCTGCTACTGAAATAAATGTAGGTGTCCTTTATTAATTTGATTATACTGATTCCAAATCTGAAGTGAGAATTGACTCAGCACTTCAGGGTTTTTAGTGACAGAAAAATGACATTTTTCAGGCATTTTTTATTTTAAAAAATCAAGCACAATTGCACGTTATAAATACATTGCACAATATAAACACATTGTATTATGTGCAGGAACTGTTAACTATAAACTGAAGCACATTCAACAAAGTAAACACATTGTATAAACTATAAAGTACTGGAATGTAAGTACTGTGTTGTTGAACCAATCTTCATGGAATCGCTCAAAAAAAAAAATGGTTGTTGTTAATGGGGAAAAATAAAATTAGGCAGTGTAAAGATACCAGCTTAGCTATACACTCAGAGCGAGGAGGGGAGAGTGTTGATGGGATATTCATCACAGCCTTTTTAGATGCTGAATAACGTAGAGAGATAGAGATAGAGATAGAGATAGAGATAGAGATAGACACAGAGATCCCCCTCCATAACTCCAATACCATAAAACCTAGCAGCCTGAAACATTGCATGCGTCCTAAAAAATCTCCAAGGAAGCGCAAGAGTGAAAATTGGGTGTTTGGGTTAATTAAAACACACATTTTGAAGATAATTAATGGCCTTATTTAATAATATCCTTCATCAGGCGATCCTCAGTCACCTCGCTGTCTGGGGTCTTAAGGTGTTTCCTGGGTAACGTCGCTGTGGTCTGAAGCCACCATGATTTTTGGCCTACTCAACCTTACCTTGACTTGGAACAGGCCGCAACTTGGAACAAGCTGTTCATCAAAGCTATGAATCTCTGCATACATTGCAATGCTTATAAATACCCAGAGACGTCAGGGTTCGTTGATTTATTTCATTTCCGCATATGCAATCGCCATGAGTATCTCTTAAACTAAGAAGAATTATAAAATTTAAGCTCCAGAATCGAACTTGCAAGCAGTTCCGACTCCGAGAAAAGTGTTCAGTTGTCCATTTCGGACATATATGACATTTCGGATGCCTCCGGGAGGTGTATTTTGAACACGAAGGTTTGGGAAGCCGTTTCTTTTGACCGTTTCGTTGGAGTGCTTGCTTAAATGCTTAAGCCACTTGGCAAGTGCTCTCCAAGCTGCTTGGTTGTTTGTTTTGGGAAAAAAGTACATGTGCTTTCAATCTCACATCGATTAGACATACGTTTCCACCGTTCTTGGGTCCCGCGGTAACACGCGGTGGGTGCCTCGGGAGTTGTCTCATCCACTGAAAATGTGCAATTTTATTTTTACAGGACATCACTTTGTTTAACCTTTTTGTGTGATCTCCATTTGTAATACACCTCTCACTTTGACATTGATACATATTAAGAAAACAATAAGGTCCATCTGACTAGGTGTTCGCCATGTTTGTTCTCACTGTGAATGCATTGAGTATAGATCGACATTTTGTGTTCTGGAGCAAATACATTTTTTAATTGAATTTCACTAATTACCCACTTTAAATCCTCTTTCAAAGAACACTGTTTCAAGGAAAATTTTTGTGTCTGTCGTTTTTATTTACTTTATGTGTGTGTACTTTTCCACGTGTGTGTTTATAAAGTGTATTACTCCAATGGCACTTGGCACCGGTGTTTGTGTGTTATTTATTGGTCGTTGGTTGTTATCTCCATATAGGTGTTTCAGAAAGTGGAATGGAGCCCTCCCGGTGTGTGTGTGCGTGTGTGCGTGTGTGTGTGTGTGTGTGTGTGCGTGTGTGTGCGTGTGTGTGTGTGTGTGTGTGTGTGCGTGTGTGTGTGTGTGTGTGTGTGTGTGTGTGTGTGTGTGTGTGTGTGTGTGTGTGTGTGTGTGTGTGTGTGTCGTTGATTGGTATCTTCATATGCAAGTTTCAGAATGTGGAATGGAGGTCTCCCATTCAGTATACACCTTTTTTTTCGGTAAGGGGTCACGATTCATGGACCAAGCTGTGAAATTTTCTGTTCTCAAAGTTTTGTGCCGAGGGCTCTCTTCAAGATCGTCACTGAGCCCCGGACAGCTTCCAACTGTAGTTCGTTTGTAATAATATTCCCAGGGATGGTTTTTAATATCTCTGTGAGGTTCTTCATAATCATTCCCGTAGCTCCAACTCTCACTGGTACAACTTTGACATTCTTCAGCTTCCAGGATCTTTTCACTTCATTCTTGAGGTCTTGGTATTTGGTCATTTTCTTGATTTCTGCATTGTTTAGTCCAAAATCACTGGTATTAACACTTCACATAGCAATGCCTTCATCTCTCTTTTTTTGTTCCTAAGTATGATATCTGGTCGCAACGCTTTGTTTTCGATGTTCACGCTCCATTGGGATCATGAGGTCATACTAACATATTTTCAGTCCATGCTTTTGGTTAACGTTCCCAAAAATTTCCCAGAACGAGGAATCAAAGTTTTTGCAGATGTGCCTGTGGTTAATATTACAAACTCTGTTGTGTCATCGTGTGCGCAGCTATTCTGACATGAGATTTTTTTTATTTATTTGTGTTCAGTCATTAAGCAAAACGTATCACTCTCTTTGCTAATGCTACCTCCACCCCTCACCGATCTCTTTTTTTTCTCTCTCTCTCTCATCTCTCTTTCTCCCATTTTTTCTCTCCCTGGATAAACCATCCAAATTGTCCAAGGCCAAGACAATGACAAAACAGACGGATCTTTACATTGATGTTGATGTTGATGATGTGATAGATCAGTTTTGGGACAAGAAGAATGGAGAAATTCTGCCCAAATCACCATCAGTGCAGGCTGTTGTGCAAGCAGCAATACCGGCTGTTAATCAGGCAGTCAAAGATGCTTGTGTATCAAGAGATGAAGTGAGTCCTCATCTTCACAGATCACAATTCAAGTAGGATGAACTTGAACTATATATGAGGAGAGAGAACCTGAGAATCACTGGTCTCACAGAGTCAGAGTTGGAGAATGAGGAGGGTTTGATGGAGAAAGTTTTGAAGGTAGCGACAGATGCAGAAGTACAGCTTTCTCTTGCTGATATTTCAACTTGCCATCATCTTGGCCCACCTCCCAGAGCAAATCAAGCCACTGCACCAAAACCACGATAAACAATTGTACGTTTTTCCACCAGAACAAAGAGAAATGAACTCTGATAATAGATTCAGGTTGAATGGGAAGAAGGCATCACGAGGAGTCTTCATCAACGAGGATCTTACTTCCATGAGATATGCCATCTTGAGGGCAGCTAAGAAGGTCCCTTCAGTGAAAGGCGTCAGCACCAGGAATGAAAATATTACTTGCAAAATGACTGATGACTCCTACAAAATGCTGAATACTCCTGATGACTTGCTTGATGAGCTTGCCTGATGACTTGATATTGAGGATGTGGAATATGAGGACTTCGACTTCATCTCGTGTGATGGTTTTATAAAGTCTTATCTGTGCACCATGGTTAAATTTATAGAAAATGATTCAAAATGGTAATGATAATCGTTTGAATGTCAAGTTTTTTTTCAATTAACGTATTTTCCGGTGTATAAACCGCAGCCGTGTAATTAACCGCACCCCTATTTGGTCACCCTCAAACTAAAAAAACAAACAAACAAAAAAACTTTTCCACTGTATTAACTACACTCATGTTTTTCATCCTCAAAATAAATGAACAAATAGATCACTTTATTTTCTGATCTTGATCTAAATACGTTTCTACATTAACTTTGTATGGAACAAAGTGACGGAGATATCAACATGCTGACTCCCATGTCCACTTAATTTCACCTAACAGTCTTATCATTTTCAAGAAGTTGAAAAGAGAGGAGAGGATACCAAGAAGTTTTTATTTTTCTTTATTATTTTTTAATATTATAAAGAGGATTTTTTTTCGTTCCAAGAAAAAGGAAGAAAAGGGATTCATACTGGTATCACAGATATTTCTTGGTGATTTGTGGCTCTGAAAAGGGCTGTTTGGGTTTGATGAAGCTTTTCAGCTTAACTAGAGAGGAAATCCTTATCAATGCTTTCTTTGTCGAAGACGGCACATAACTCCTTGTCTGAATCAGGGTGGAGCAAGTCCATGTCGCTGTCACTGTCATTTTCAGCCTTCTCCTCCCAAAGTATGTCGTCCTCTGTGCCATCCATGTTGATAGAGATGCAGAATTTCAGAAATGCTCGGTTGATGATGTCCGATGGTATCTCTGACCACACCTTGATGATCTAGCTGCAGATCATTGGAAGGTCTACCTTTCTCATCCTCCCGATGAATGCCGGCATTCTCCCAGTCAACATAATGCTCAGGCAACGTATTTCCACAAGGTCTTGAGACCAATCTTGAAAGTTGGGAGTTATCTTGAAAGTTCAACAAAGATGCATGTGGTGATTGCTCCTCAGAATCCGGGGAGAATATCCCGGCAGGAAACATGTCACAATGTTGATTTTTCTACTGATAAAAATACCAAGTCCGGGAAATCGGAAAGTTCGTCTGTGGTGATTCCACCGAGATACAGCTAATGTTCCTCAAAATCTGGGGCGAATACAAAGGCCTGCAAAGTAAGAAAGTTCAACTGGTCGACGTAAGTAATCCACGGGAAGCAAGTTAGGAACGGCTGATATAAACGAGGGAAAACAAAGAGAACCAGGAGAACTAAAGTAAGCCAAAAGAACCGAGCAGCACTCGTAACTTCTTCATGCTTCACTGTCCCACGTGTCTCCTCACTCTCATGAGATTCTTCTTTTTCCTTTTAAATCTATTTCTTGCCCTCATATAGAAAAGTACTCAGGGTTGATTGATTGTTCCTAGTTTTAAACTATGCTCTGCTATCCAGCATTTCCTAGCATAGCATCAGCATGATACATGTAAAAAGATAGTCACCACTACAAGTCCCTCGTCTATCCACCCCTTCTGCTGCGCACGACCAATGACGCCGGCTGGAAACTTGTCTTTGGGCAGTGTCTTCCTCTTGAACACGATATACGAGGGAAGCTTGCCATTCAAGCATATTGGAGGTGGGTGCTCCGTTATTGGACTCGAGGTATTGTGAATAATTCTTCTTTTGTGTTTAATAGCGATTTCAGAGTCACGAGGCTCTATATATGCCACACACCTAAACTCCGGGTGTCTCAGTTTTTTCTATTTCATTAATTTACGCACACGGTTAATAAAATGCTGTACAAACTCTTAACCAAAACCAATTTTCAAAATTTAAATGGTGGAATTGAGCTTAACAGTAGTTCTGACTGCTACAGAAGTATTCATCTGGAATATAATTGAAATTCAGCATGGGTCGTTTTTAAGACCAATTCTTTTCTGTGCCCATGTACCGCACCCCCAACTTTTACCTTTTTCTGATTAAAAAACTGTGGTTTATACACTGGAAAATACGGTATGTCCTAATACTTTTGATTTAGTTTTAAATTAAGTACATAAGAATACATTTAATGTTTCCCATATTATATAAGATCATTAAATAAAAATATTGAGGGTCTTGTATTATTGTAGGAACGTATAGAAACAGACTTTCACATCATTGGTGTATCAGAAGTATGGCAAGTCTCGTTATCAAATATGTTAGGGCTAAAAGGTTACTCATTGGAATTATATTGCCATAATGCTGCAAGGTGAGGAGGAGCTTATATTCACTCATCAATTAAATATATGGTTTTAAAAGGTGATGTTATGCATGCAGAATCGATTTGGCTCCAGACAGAAATTGGCAAATGAAAGGTTATTATCGGAGTTGTACATAGGAAACCAAATACAGATATTGTTAAGTTTCAAAATAGTTTGCTTTGTACACGATAAAATATGAATGTCGATAAAACACCGTGTATTTTGATGGGTGATTTTTACATCAATATTCATAATTTAGTATATTATGCAGAATTATTTCTTACATCACCACAATGCAAAGGGATGGAACAGTTAATACAGACATGCACGAGAATCACTGACTCTTCGGCCTCATTAATTGATCATATTTATACTAATTTATCTTTCTGTTTACCTGTGGGGCCCATTTTTTACAGATATATCTGATCATTTCCCAACCTTTGCCATTTTTGAGAATAGATTAGTAGAAAAATGTTAATAAAGAGTAAGCTACAGATCTTACAAGCATTATGATAAGGAGGCCCCTTGTCAAGATCTTTCTGTTAAAACCTGGCAAGGAGCAACGGAATGTATTGATGTCGATAAAGCGTATCTTTTTTTCTTAGTCTTTTAAAAACATTTGTGACAGACATGCACCAATCATGCTGAGATGTATTCATCGGAAGAAGAATAAAAAGCCATGGATTACAAAAGCTATTAAAAATTCAATCAAGACCAAGAATAAGTTGTATTCCAAATTCATAGAATCAAACCATGATGAGGAATATTTGGATAGACATAAGAGGTATAGAAATACTTTTACAACTGTTTTAAGGAATGCAAAGAGAGTGTACAACAGTTGGTTATTTAGGACTCATAGAAATGACACTGGTCAGACAAGAAGAACTATTAATGATCTGCTTCGCAATGAAAATCGGAGATATAAAGCGACTTATGTTGAGAGGCTATGTGTGGAAAGAGGTGGAAGGGAGGAAGTATTTACATCTACTACAGAAATAGGGGAAGTCTTTAATGACTTCATTATAAATGTTGGTCTTAATTTCGTGCAAAAAAGTCCCTGATACTTCTGTAAATGATAATTTTAGTAAATATCTTTGTGATTAATTTGGATGCTCATTATTATGGAAACCCAATATAGAATGTGAGGTTGAGGACAAACTCACATCTATGAGAGAAGATAAAGCATGTGGCTTCAATCTTATGCCAGCCAAATTGATAAAAGATGCAGTACATTTCATTGTAAAGCTGCTAACATTGTTTTTTGTATACACGGTCGACGCTCGTATAAGAGCTCACAAACTTTGTACAGCAAGGGGAGCAGGAGACAAGAGGGGTGGGAGAGGGAAGGAAAAAACAGTGGGGAACAGACATGAGGAGATCAGTGGAAGGGAGAGGGATGGGGGCAGGGTACACAGGGTAATCAAGATGGACACTTCAGGGTCTTTCAGGTCCTTACATGACGGGCACTTTCAGGAAGGGAAGCAGGGAATTTCAAGGATGTGGGTTTGAGGTTGATTAGCGGGGGTAGAAAAGATTGTGGTTTTGCATGGGGAAAAGCAGAGGAAGAGCAGAAGATATTTTCAGGGAAATTGGTCAAAAATCAGAACCAGAAGAGATGGAGTGCCATTGGTTGAGATCTGGGTCGGGAAGTTGACAGATTGAGTCAGTCCCAATGAGTCACAGAAATCTTTTGCTGAAGTGTCATCGCAGGTGAGAGAGGTACCCACACCCAGCCAACTAGTATGATGGTGGTGGTGGTCATATAGCAGCTAAGCTGCCAGGGTAGCTATCATTTCTTGAAGCGCGACTGTGTCGCTGATGCACTGCCCCTCTACCAGTACACACACTGGAACTGGTACTCGTTTCGCCGACCTCGGAAGGATGACAGGCTAAGTCAACTCCCTGGTGTATTAATTCAGCGGCCGACGGGGCTTGAACTCAGGACCCTAGGATCCCAAGCCGCCACCCTAACCACTGAGCCAACACCAGGCTAACTGGTATGATGACAGTTGAAGTCACCACATATGAGGAAGAGAGAGTTGGGATGAGTGGATAGATGTTAGTCCATGTTTTCAGAGAGCGAGATGTAAATGGAGTCATTACTGTTTGGTGGATGGTGCAACACATTATAAGCATGAGGTGGGAGTGGAGGGGAAGCCACAGCCAGAGGTATTCCTGGGGGTGTAGGGGAGAGAGTGCAGTGCATAGTAAGTGAGGAATAGAGTCTTTGATGAACAGAGCAACTCTGCCGGCAGAACGAGGCTCAGGTCTGTCATACCGAAAGATGGAGTAACCAGGGAGAGATACTAGGGAGTCAGAGACGACTTGAAAGAGGAAAGTTTCTCTAAAGCAGATTATGTCTGGTTTGTCATGGCAATCTGTATGGAAAGATCTGTCAGGTTTGAGTGAAGGCCCAAGATGCTTGAGGTCCACACTGTTAAGGAAGAGAGAGGGGAGGAGATTTTGGGAGCAGGGGAGTGGATGGGGGGGGGGTAATATGAGCGAGGAGGGGGGGGGAGGTAAGGAGAGTTATGAAAGAGTGTGGGGGATTGCATAAGATCTTGGGGAGAGAGCTGGATGAGGATGAGAAAAGGCTCGGTGGTAATGGGTTGATGAAGAGAGAGGGAGGGAGAAGGAGGCACCTTTGTGGATGTTGGGGGAGGCAACTTTGGGAAGGAGGAGCAAGGGGGAAGATTGGAGGAAGAAGAGTGAGACGGGAGAGTTGAGGGAGAATGGTGTGGGGGAGAGGTGAGGGGGAGTTTTTGAGAAAGCTGAGGGGGAAGAGTGTGAAGATTGCTTTATGAGGGAGGGTTGAGAGAGAGGGGAGCCAATGAGAGCCGAGGTGCAGGAGGGCAATGGGAGAGGTGGGGAGAGGGGAAGAATGAGACTTTGTAGAGGTATGGTGAAGAAGAAGGGAGTGGGTAGGGGGAGGTACAAGATTTGAGGGGTTGTGAAGAAGGGGAGATGTGCTGAGAGGAGGGAATGGAGTGGGTAGGGGGAGTAGAGGCATGGTGGTCGAGGCATGGTGAATACGTGTGAGAGGTGGTGGAGACTTGGTTGAGGTATGGTGAACAAGAAGGGAGAGGGTGGGGGGGGGTACAATATTTGACGGGTTGGGAAGAAGGGGAGGTGTGCTGAGAGAAAGAAATGAGCATGATTTTGGTGATGAGGAGTGTGCTGATTGAGAGAGTGAGATATCTGTGAGGTTAGAATGGAGCCCACATATGTCAGAACACCACACACTTTGGGATAACAGAAAAGTTGATACTGAAGCAGAAGACAGTGAAGAGGTGCCCAGAGTAGAGGTATGATGAGGGTCAAGATGGGAGGGGTAACAGGGGGATAACAGGTGATGGGTTTGGAGGAGGTAGATTTAAGTAGGTGGTGTTAATTGGTGCTGAAGTAGGGGAAAAAAGGACGATTGATGGAACATGAACATGCATTGCAAAGTGGGATTAAAATTTTTGGTCAGTCAGAGATGTGATTAAAGACGTTACGTTGGGATACAATAAAGGAGAATTAAGAGAATGGAGAAAAGAAACGTAACAGTGGAACGTTTCAGACATGGGATGAAGGAAAGGTCGAATTGAAAACAGCCTTTTGAAGAAGAAAAAGAGTGGTGAATTATGATACAATACTGAGAACCACACGTGTGAAAGAGGAAGTTGTAACATTTTAAGAGACCGTTTTTGTATTTTTTATTTTTTGATAAAGATTACATAATATTAGGTAAAGGAAAGATTGAAGAAAAATCGTGTCGGTGTTGGTGAATTTGTATCAACAAACACAGAAGGAAGCTGGTCGTTTGATGAAAGTTACAGGAAGAAGAAGAGGGGGTAGGGAAATGTGGTTTCAGGAGGTGTAATGTGAGAGGTTAAAAGAATAAAGACATTTTTTAATTTTTTTTAGATTAGGAAAAGGAAAAGTTGAAGAAAAAATTTAGAAGGTGTATGCTGAATGTGGGTTGGCAAAAGTTGTCGATGGTAGATTGGCAGAAGGAGGAAAGAAAAGTTGGTACATGAAGTCATGTGGACAAATGGGGTACAACGTGAGGTAAGAGGTATTTTTTTGGTATTTTTTTGGTATTTTTTTGTATTTTAAAACATGAAACATAGGGTATAGTTGAGAGTGATAGAAGAAAGGTGGAGGGAAAAAGTGAAGAAAATAAAAGCTGATGGTAATAAGGAGAAAATACAATAAACACGATCGTGCACACAAACGGGAAGAAGAGTAGGCCTCAAGGACACCCAATATGAAAATACGATGAAAACTCCACAATTAGCACAAATTTTAACAACATCGAACTGGAAACGCACAGTAAACACAAAGATAACAAAATAACAGTAAAAACGTGACAAAAACTACCAGAAAACTTATCTTTGAGAAAGTTGGCAGAGACCCTGAAGAAGAACGGCCACCACTGCTCAAGAACTGGAACCGAAAAACCAACATTTATTTTTAATCATTTTCTCTTGACAGGAAAATATCCAGAAATTATTTTCTTCACCGTGCAATCAATGAAAATAGCTAAATTAACACCAATTTTTCGGAAATGACAAAAATACAATCCAGGTAATTATCAACCAATATCTGTGTTATCCATTTTAGCCAAGGTGTTTGAAAAATTGGTAAATGAAAGAATACTTTTTTTTATGAAATGAATCACATATTTCATAAACACCAGTTTGATTTTCGTTAAAAATACAATACTAAATTATCCTTAATCAATTTAGCAAATGATATGTTAAAATATTTGGATGATGGACTCTTGGAGTGTTTGTAGACTTTCAAAAAGCATTTGATACAAATGATCATGATATTTTACGTGGTAAATTGGCAAATGATGTTATATGAGGATTACCTTTACAGTGGTTTAGAAATTATATATTAAATCAAACTCAATTTGTAAATTATGGTGGAAAAAATTCCTTTTAGATGCCAACATTTTGCGGTGTTCCACAAAATCTTGGGACCAACTTTGTTTCTTGTTTATATTAATGATTTGCCAAATGCCACTGATTATTTTAATTTTAGAATTTTTGCAGGTGATTCAAATTTATTTTATACTTTTTCCAAAGTGCAAAACTATAGTAGGCATGAGAGAAGTAAGTACACATATGGAAATGGTTACAAGTCAGTGTAATGTAAATAAACTTACGATTAATTTATTGAAGACAAATTATATGCTCGTTAGAGGACGACAACAAACCATCACAGTACAAGGAGGCCTCATTGTAGAAACCACAATAAGCGAGGCTGGTGATGTATCATTTGTTGGTTTGATTATAGATAAGCACTTCACTTGGTAAAATCATGTTGAGAAGGTTAATAAATGTATCCAGCAAAAAGTTGGCATTTTATATAGATTGCGAAAATTTGTCCCAAGACATATTTTGATTTTAATTTGTAAGGCATTTATACAGTCACATATGACATATGGAATCGAAGTGTGGGGTAGCACCTATGAAATGAATTTGAAGTGTATCATGTTAACTCAGAAGATAGCTTTGCACACAATTACATTTAGTACAATTATGTCATGGTCTAGGCCTTTGTTGAAAGAATTTAATTTCTTGAATATTTTTCAATTGCATAGACTGTCTGTTTGTAGCTTTGTGGATGATTTGATAAATAAACTTCCACACTCATTTGTTCAATATTTTTCTTTAATACAATATTTTGGTAATTTTACCAGTAGGGGGTTGCTGGCGGACCTTGAGCACCCTGCGGAAATATGGGGGGGGGGGGGCGGTCATATAATATCATACAAGACAAAAGGAAAGTGAAAAACTGTGTACCAAAATGTCACACATCTCTTGGGAAATTTTCTATATGATACACAGGTACTAATTTTGGGAATGAATTAACCGTTAGATATGAGAAAGAAAACTTTGTGACACTGCTTCTGTAAAACTCTTACAGAGTACCTGAGGAGAGAATAACTGTATGTCATATTAAACTGATTATTCAAGATTAAGTTGTATTTTACAATGTACTTAAAGATGCGTTTTATGTAACAGGTAGTTATTTGTTCAATATTTAAGGCTAATACAATATATTTGTATGAGTACATGATAATCACTTATTTTTACCAAAAATTAAAAAGTTTAAATGTTAAGGTACCAGACCCGATTCACATTTTATGCTATTTTCTGGTTCCCATTATCCAATCATTTTTTTTTTGTTGTGACATGGCATTGTAGACAGTGTTGTTGATTTTGATGTTGAGATCAAAAATGGTCAAGTTCTAAGGTATTTAACGACCACTTTTGAAGGCGTGATTTTGTCAATGAAGATGAATACGAAAAGAAATTCCAAACTATATTCCCCATGGCTCGTCAATCATATGTATGAAGTTTTGCATCGATCTGTTAAGCAGTTCTGGAGAATATTTTTACATTTTTATTTTCAATCCAGTATGGCCACCAGACCACGTAACCAATGATGCCTTAAATTTAATTATTCACTCACGTCAGGTCACAGATCGGACATATGAAGTTTCAGATTTTTTGGATGCTTTTGATTCAACCAATTATGGCTGGAATACCACTTCACCAATGATGTCATTGATGTCACCCTAAATACTCCATGGGGAATTTATGACATTGGCCAAGTTTCAATTTTTTTCATTGAGCGGTTTGGGAGATGTCCAATTTTTTTATCCTTTAATCCAATATAGCTGCCATATCACATGCCCTATGATGTCAGAGTTAATCAATGAAATATTCTCCATGGGAAGTCCCCCCCCTATGTTTAACATTTTGCATCGATCGGACAAGTAGTTGCAGAGAAATATTTTTTAAGTCAAAATATATGGACGTGGACACAAAGACAGACAGACAGGCACATAGCGGTCTACATATGCAATTATGATGTCATAACGAAGGCACCTATGATGTTATAACGAAGGCACCTATGATGTCATAAAGATCACATGTATTCCCCATGAGGAGTGCTTGCCCTGTGCCAAGTTTCAATTTTTTCCTCGGTGCGATTTCAGCGATATAGAAGTCCAAAGTTTTTTTCTGTTTTTTCCAACATGGCTGCCACACCATGTGACCTATGATGTCATAGTTATGATTAAAATTTTCCACATGAGTAGTCCCACCTATTGTGAAAATTTCCTTTCAATCCAACAAGCGGTAGCAGAGAAAAACACCAAAGTTCTGTGCAGACTGACAGACAAACAAACAAACAAAAACCCAAGCGCAATGCCCTCTCCTTCGGTGAGGGTAACTAGTCACCTTAGCAGTGGAGCACATGCTGACAAAGGCCAGGTAGCTGAACTGTGTGTACATGTAAGATACTCCCTTGGGTAATCTGGCTCTTACAAAAACGATTGAGAACTGGGTACTGCAACAAGGCTAAATATCTCCCTATAGGAGGGATCAGTGAGCAGCATTTGCTGTGACACTCTGCCTAAGCCAGAGAAAATATACATGCATGTTCATGAAAACGGAAAAGGTCTGGTGTTTGGCATAGACTGTGCTTGGGTGAGTGTGTGTTTCTGAATCTCTGCACCTGTGAAATGTATTTTTGTTTTTTATTTTATTTCTTCTTTACAAGATCGAGGCTCATGGAAGAGTAAGGTGATGGAGGGGAAAAAGGCAAAGAATTGACAGTGCGACAGCCTGGCCACATTTGGACACAATAAGCAAGGGAATGAAGAAACAGGAAAAGGTGAACGAGAGGAGCAAGGAAACAAACTGTAAGTTGGAGGGTTAGATTCCATTTGGTTGGTTCATGGGGATAAGAATGATTTTGGGCAAGGATGGGGGATGGCATGAGATGGAGATGTATCACTTGTTTGAAGCCTTTCAAGGAAGAGTGAGACAGAACAACTTCAGGAAGGCCTTTTCTCAAATGCATGCAATTCATCATTCTGTTCGTATCATAAAACTAGAAAAAGTGCATTTTGAAACCATGACTGGGTGTATAATTTACTGTTTTGTTTTTGCGGTGCAGAAACTACCAAACAAAATGACCTCACATCGAGATTTGTAAAGTTATGGGTTTGCCGGAACCACTCAGGGGTTCGCTAGCAAGATACCACTTGATGGTTCACGAGGTTTCGGAAGCCTGAAACTATGGAGGGTGCCATAATATACTATATATAACTATATTTTATCATATCTAAAATATATGGAGGAAGTGAAAGAGTTTTGAAAAGTCCTATATTTTTGTAAATACAGTTCGGCATGCTTATAAACAAAAGCCTTGTGTTGGCTGAATGGTTAAGGTGGCTGGCATAAGATCTTAGGATCTCGAGTTCATAACCCCTGTTGTGCTGTTGACAGAGCACCAGCTGGATTGACTCAGCCTGTCATACTTCTGAGGTTGGAAAAATGAGTACAGGCCTACTTGGGTAAGAAGCCAGTTCAAGTATCCTGTGTTGGAGTGGTGACGCATCCAGGACTGTCCTCCTTAGCCAGATGAAACTACCTCAGCAGACCTATGTGCCTCATGGTGTGAAACAAATGATTTTTTATTCCTCTGCTGCCGAAGTCACTGGAGGAATTATGTTTCCGGGTTGTCCCTCCGTACATACGTACGTACATACATACGTCCGTCCATGCTATTTTTCCGTTTTCTCTGCAAACGCTTATCCAATTGACACAAAATTTTCGCCATAGGTGTGACTACTCATGTAGAATGCTGTAATGATAATTCTGATATCACAGGTCACGTGGTGTGGCAGCCATATTCGAAAAAAGAAAAAACTTTGGGCTTCTGTATCTTCGAAACCACTCCATGGAAAAAAAAAATGGAACTTGGTACATGTCAAGTACTCCCTATGGGAAATAAGTATGATTTTTTGCTGATGTCATGGGTTCGTTGTTATGACGTCATAATTGCACAAGTCGAATGCTTTATCCAATCTGTGAAAATTTTTTTAGGGTAATTTAGGGCTAAATTGTATGAGGGAAAACAATTGATGTGGTCGGTCATGTGTTTTGGCAGCCATTTTTTATATTTTTTTTACATAAGAGCCTTCAAAAATCTTCTTTGCTGAAACAGCTGAACAGATTGAGGCAAAACTTTACAGGTATGATCACCTTTCCATTAAGAACAAAAAGTTATTCTCCCATGATATCATAGGTCACATGGTTTGGCAGCTATGATTTTTTTAAGAATAAACCTTTAAAAATCTTCTTCTCCAGAATGGCTTGACAGATCAAGGGGAAACTTCACACACGTTTCCCAAGCCTTGGGGATACCAGGGTGTTCACAAATAATTAATAGGTCACATTGTCTGGCAGCCATA
>NC_140963.1:90981481-91001481 GCF_056783735.1 Eptatretus burgeri
TTATCACAGGTATCATTCCTGAACCGACATTGGAAAACTTGATGATTACCACCACAACGCCAACAAGTTACCCCAACCTTCTGGGTAGATTCAGAAATGTCAGGAGGTGGAGGTGAATTTGGTGGCTTGGTAAAATACTTTTGCTTGAGCCAAAGGCTACCTTGTTAACCGATGGGTCCTGCTGGATAACTTTTGACTTATTGGAGATCACACGCAGGCTCTTGGCAGTTTTCCTCCACACAGTGGCTATTTCCATGACTTTAGCCAAATTGGAGTCAGATTCAGTGATGAGTTTCCACAGAATTGAGTCATCATTGATGCCTATTATAAAGAAATCATGTAACATCTCTTCAGGTTTATCTGTAAACTCAGAATTTTCGGCAAGTCGGCGTAAACCAGCCATGAACTCTGATACTGACTGACCATCTTGACGATTGTGGGTATAAAATTTTATCTCGAGACTATCTTACCCAGTTTAGGGTGATGATGTCTTTTCACGAGATTGATGAGCTCTTCATACGACTTGTCAGAAGGTTTGGCTGAGGCAAGAAGATCTTTGATGAGGCTGTACATCGGAGCGCCGCATAGAGTCAGTAATACAGCTCGCCGCCTTTCAGAATTCTCATCGGTGTCCATTTTGTTTGCCATGAAGTATTGCTTCAGACGATCGGTATAGTCTTCCCAATCATCCCTCACTGCGTATTCTTGCAATATGCTGATGCACGAAGACATCCTCGTCGCCACTATAACGTACTCAATAGACAGGGATGAAGGCTCTGAAGTGGGAACAGGTTTAATTCGGACATGGGCACAACACAGCACAGCATCGGAACCTGGGCAGATCACATGACTCTGCTTAACCACGCCCCGGCACACCCATGTATGCATGCACTATCATAAACTACTGATACATCTCACTGACAAAATATTTTGAGGGTGGGGAAGAAACCAAGAGTCCATAAAGGTGATTGTTCTGGGACCGACTATCTCACTGACTTTCTGCACCCCTTGAAAGAGGTACTCTGAGCACCCAAGCCATTTCATTTTGGGCTTCACCACCTCCAGCCTCATTTGGGAATGAACTGTCAACCCTAATTATCTCGCTCGGTTCAGATTGCCTGATTGTGTTTATGTTTGGTACCTTCGGGGTTGAGAATTTCATTGTTGTTTGTTATGTGTTGCATTTATTTATTTTGTCTTTGTGTTTGAGATTCTGTCATGTGTCCTGTCTTTATTAAATACTTATATTTCCTTAATGCTTCATTAGGCCTGGTCATCCAGTTCCAGAAAGAAGAGCCAAAATCATTCTGTTTGGCCAACCCCACAAGGTGGGAATAAGAAGAAACAACTTGTAAGAAGAAACAACTTGTAAACAGAAACTGCACTCAAACTGTTTTCTCACTTTACAAGAGTATGAGTTTTATCACAGAATGTAGTAAAGAAAAATTCAGTTCAGGCACTCATAAATCGAATAATCAGAAATGTGATATCTGAGCAAAGGATTGTGGCTGAAAAAAAAAATTCCCACATTATGAGCACTTCCCAACGCATGGGCAATAAATTAACTTATTCAGCTTAATGCAAAGTGCTGCCTCTGAAGCCAACGATCACACATCTCCAAGGAGGCCTTTTAACTCAATGCTATGCTTTTGTTTCCATTACCCAGTCTGTTACTTAAAAAAGTGACCATTAGTATGCTTTAAACTTTTCACAGCATTCTTAGATAATTAATTAATAGATCCATAGGAATGGGACCAATTAGTAAAATCATATAAACAGGGCCCAAAAATCATATAAACAGGCTCAAAGTCTTATTTTGGCTTCATCACCCAAAATGACACGAAACATTTAATCATGCGAGAGTTTAAGCAGTTTCTATTTTGTCTTAAAAAAATGTATCGAAGTTTCTACTCTACCAATTACAAGCTTTGCAGGCTGCACTCTCGATATCAGATTGCATTGGAAAAATCTGAAGTTACTGACTAATGAGGGGAGAGTGTTAAATGTGTAATAAGTGTTACGCTCTCAAATTGGCTGGAAAACTGAATTAGGAAAGTCTTGGAAGCAAACGGCAGTTGGCAAATGATGCCCACTTTGGGAGGAAGTTAAAAAGTAGGGAAGCAAAGGAATCAATTGTGGGATATTTACAATCTGTAATCCACTGTAATTTTTGCAGATGCGTGCAGTGAGTAGTCAGATGGTCTATACTAGACAGCAATAATTTTCTGAACGTTGAGAATTAAGGCACAGGTTGAAAGCCTATTACTGTGTTTAATGTAATTATGTTTCATGCATTATAATATGCATAAGTCATGTAGAATGTTCATTGAAAATATGTACTATATTACTAATGGCACGAAGGGACATGTTAAGGAAAATAATTAAGCAGATAAACACAGTGAATTTCTCATTATCGGGTACACAAATAATTAATTGAGGAAATATGAAAGGGTAATGGTTAAAGAGCTTGGTGTTTTGAGATGTGGAGGTTTTGGTTTGAAAAAGAAAAACGACATTTATATAGTTACCTTTGGGCTTCATCACTTGATGAATTTAGAGGCTTAGTGATGAGAACATTGGACTACTGTTCAAGAGGTCATGGATTCAAGCTTGGCTGAGGCTGAAGGCAGCAGAATTAAAGACTTGGATTGCAAGCTTCTCTAAACTGAACTAATTGCAGGAGAATTACCAGGTTGTTGTTGGACTTTCATTTTAAAACCCCAGGTGCAAGGGAGGAATTGGTTCTCCAACGGCTTAATCTTCCCGTTTCTGGTGGTGGCAGCTTTTATTCTTTTCTCTGAGTGACCTGCTTTCAAAGGTAAATATAATACCCTGCATTTGTTTCTGTTGCCGTGGATTGTTGTCCACATTTGTTTGTTTCGATTGTTCGCATTGTGTGCTCATTCCCGTGTCTTTTGAGTGCTTGTTTGGTTATTTTGATCTTGTGCAGCTGCTTTGGCTGTTTAAGCATACCCATTCTTTTTCTACAATAGCGACGGTCATGGAAGAGCAAGGTGAAATTAACAGTTGGGGTGGTGGGGCAACTATTTGGCACAATGTGAGAGGTGTGAGAGAGAGAGAGAGACAGACAGAGACAGACAGAGACAGACAGAGACAGACAGAGACAGACAGACAGAGACAGACAGACAGAGACAGACAGACAGAGACAGACAGACAGAGACAGACAGACAGAGACAGACAGACAGAGACAGACAGACAGAGACAGACAGACAGAGACAGACAGAGACAGACAGACAGAGACAGACAGAGACAGACAGAGACAGACAGAGACAGACAGAGACAGAGACAGACAGAGACAGAGACAGACAGAGACAGAGACAGACAGAGACAGAGACAGAGAGAGACAGAGACAGAGAGAGACAGAGACAGAGAGAGACAGAGACAGAGAGAGACAGAGACAGAGACAGAGACAGAGACAGACAGAGACAGAGACAGAGACAGACAGAGACAGACAGAGACAGACAGAGACAGACAGAGACAGACAGAGACAGAGAGAGACAGAGAGAGAGAGACAGAGACTGAGAGAGACTGAGAGAGACTGAGAGAGACTGAGAGAGACTGAGAGAGACTGAGAGAGACTGAGAGAGACAGAGAGACTGAGAGAGACTGAAATCAGCAAGAGTGATTGGGTTGGGAAGGGTTAATGGAGGAAATAAAGATAATGGGTCCAGATGGGGGATGAGATGAAGTGGCCATGCACAGCTTGCTTGAAACCCTGGAGAGAAGAGTCAGACAGTACAGCCTCTGGAAAGCAGTTCCTTGCATTGGAAAAACAGTTCAGTTGAGGTGTGCAGTCAGCCTAGATTTTGGAAGTTTCACCAGGAGCAGGTTACTGGAAGAACGCATGTTGCCGAGAGTTGCTGGGGAGAGCTGGAGGACTGAGAGAGCAAAGTGAGACTTGTTGGACAAAGCAGAGACCACTGACATGCCTGCAATGTGAGAGCAACAAGACCTTGTGCTTCAGACTCGTTGTGGGAAATTCCCATAACTAAGATATTTAGATGCCACGGAATCTAAAGAGACAGCTGTGACACTGGAATGCCAGCCGACAGCAGATGTAATGTTGGAGTGCCAGCCTAAAGCAGAGAGCAATACTCTATTGAGCTATGGATGAAGGCCTTGTAGACTGTAAGTGGCCCTGATTTCCGACTGAAAGACTTGCATTGAAGGAGGATCCCCAGTCTGCGGTTGGCTATGGAGGCCAGTTTTTCTGTGTGGTTGGCCCCGGAAAGGTCATGGCTGATGATGATCTTCTTCCAATGGATGATCAGGCAAATAGATAGGTGGGTTCATTTGATGATAATTCCAAAGTGATAGGGATTTTATCACTTGACAATTTGGACTGTGGGATTTTACAAGTTCCATTTATCAGAGCAGAGTGTAATTTCCATATCAGCAGAGAAAGATGCAGCTGCCTTTTGCCAAGAAGAGGGATAGGAATATTGTAAGGCACAATGTGTAGTGGTCTGCAAAATGGAAGAGAGGTTATTCAAAAGCATCAGAGAGGTCATTAGTATAGATTCAGCCAGAAACACTGTCTTGGGCAACTCCAGCCTCCATTGGGAGAAGGGAGGAGAAAGATCTATTTATGGCAAAACATTGACTGTGTGAATGGAGGTAGTCAAAAATCCAGGAAGAAGGCAGCCAGCTATGCCACAAGAAAGAGAGCTTGACAAGCAAAACAGGATGCCAGACTGTGTGAAATGCCTGATATACAGTTTGCCCAGGGAGATGGTGAAAACCCCTTGTTTGAGATTGAGAGCCTCCAACCATTGCTGAGAGAGCAGGGGAAGTATGTCTGGAATCATGACCAGAACAGAATCTATACAGATTGTCGGCAATCAGGTTGTGAGAAAACTGGAAAGACTTGGCATAATAAGCAAAAACCCTGACTGGCATATCCACTCATCATTCTTCCTTCCCATCATCTATCACCATCCCTATTTTCACCCTCACTCTAACTCTTTGCTTATTCTTTCTTTAAAAAGAAGCTATCTTACCCCATGTTTTGATGATGTTCCATTCTTTGTTTGGCACCTTTGCATCCTTGTCAACCCCTTTCCTCCCCCTTTTCTTTCCTCACCTTTCTGCCACACTTGTTTTTTTTCACTCTTCTTGAAATCTCCTCTTTTGATCTCTCTTTTGTTTTTATTAATCTCAAAATGAGCAAAAAGAAATATAAAAAATTATATATATATATATATATATATATAATCATCACTCATTAACACTCATTCTTGAAGATATTGAGTCCCAAAACTATTTCTTCTTTCCTCTCATCTCCGCTTTTTTTCCTCCACTCCTTACAGTCGGTAACCTCAAAAGTTCTAAAATGATAATATCATAATGGCAGTTTTTTCCACACTCTCATTTCCAAATGCCTTTCTTCCATACCACTTACGCTTCTTCGCTTCTTTCTGTTTTATTCAAGGAGCACTCGTAAGCACCCCCCCCCCAATCTACCATCACATTCATACAGCCGTGTCCTGCCCCCACTTAAGGATTCGAGCTCTGCTTTGGGTGTCCAACCCTCTCCATGCCATCTCTGCCTCCTCCTCTGTTCCTATCTTTGTGGACTTCTCATATCAAAGGTATCTGCTCAAATGTGCTGGACTTGTCAATCCAGGCCATTGCTGCTAAACTTGACATTATTTGCTTCCCAGAATACTTCCGGCCACATGATGTAGGCGATTGTCTCCTCCGTTTTGACATGCTTGAACCCTGTCAGCATTCATGAAGAACTCAATTTTCACTGACTGTGTCCTTGGTTGCCCTTTTCCCTTTGAAATAATCTCTTGTTTGTTTGTTACTTACGAAATCTAAAGATTTCGTAAATATATTGATGACTTCCGTCATCTGTATGTGTGTTTGTGTGTTTGTTTGTTTGTGTGTTTGTGTGTTTGTTTGTTTGTGTGTTTGTGTGTTTGTTTGTTTGTAGCACGATAACTCGAGAACGGAAGAAGCTACCAATGTCAAATTCCACCAGGTGATTCAGGAGGGTGATGGCTTGTGCTGATTAGATTTTGGTCAAAATAGGTCAAAGGTCAAGGTCACAGTGAGGTCAAACATTCGATTTTTGATGGTTTGGTACAGAATCATCGTAGAAACTTCTGCTTTGCGTCGCTACCTTCTCAAGAGACAGCTTTTATTAGACAAAGTCAGATGTCAAGTTGACGATTTCATAAGTACCAGTCTATGACTGCTTGTTTGTTTGTTTGTCTGATGGGAAATCTTCCCTTCTGCCTCTGATAATGACCAACTTTCTTTGAAACATCTCCTGTTTCTCTACTGCTCCAATTGGAGCATCTGATCATGTTCTTGTGAGAGTCCACATCTCTGGCTGTTGTTAGAGAGCTGCATCAACACCACTGAGCCTGGCAGTTCATGCAGGAAGAGTCATAGGGACTACAAGCTGTCCTCTCACTTCAGGATTGGTCTTATATTTCCACTCTCCTGAATATTTCTTCCATAAAAGCCTGCTCTGTCTCATGCACAGATTTATGCCATGTCTTCTGCAGCTACTGGACCAATTCTGTGTTTGCTTCCAAATCTTGCATTCCCAACCCCTTTATCTCTGTATCTACTCTACATCGTTATACTCAACTGCTCATGGAAACTGTCTTTCTCTGCTGAGAAGGTAAGAAGATTCAGACAATCCTTGACTCAGATTCTGTGATGGGCCCAGACAGCATCAGCGCCTTTGTCCTAAAAACCTCTGCCGCCAGTATTACATGTCCTCATTCTGCTCCATTCATCCTTTTGTCATCTTCTCTGTACTTGGAAGTGAACTACTGTAACATCACTACATGAAACAGGACACAAAAACAGATCCACTTAACTTCAGGCATATTAGCTTACTTCCAATGATAAGCAAAGTCATGGAATCCATTATCACAGGTGGCATCAAATCCTTCCTTTTCTCAAACAGCCTGATCTCAGACCATTAGTTTGGACATGTTCCTTATTCTCTTCTAACAATGGATGTAGGTCCTAAATCTCAGGCCAGAGATCAGGGCCATCTCAATGGACATATCTAGAACATTTGACATCGTCTGGCATCTTGCTTTGATTTCCAAATTCTCAGCTTGTAGCATCCAAGGCCACTTGCTTTCATGGCTTGCTGGCTTCTGCTGCTCCTGCAGTCAGTGTGTGCCTCTCAATGGGATCCCCTTATCTCCGCTCCCCATCAAGACTCAAGTGTCCTAAGGATGTCTTGGGCCCAGTCCTGTGCTTCATCATCATCAGCATTTTTTGTATTCTCTGGAAAACCATACTTTTCTTTCCACTGATGACTCTGCCCTCTGTCATAGCATCCTTCAGATAGGCAGGAAGGAGTTTCCTCCCACTCTGCAGACCTTGATTGAAGCAGGAGCTTGTCTAACACTTGGAATATATTTTTTCAACCCTCAAAAATATCACACTTGCACTCTGTTTCTCCAAATAGTCAAGATGCCAAACAGCCATTTCAGGGCAAAGCGTGCTTTAGCGTCATAATGAAGTTTTTTTTGGTTGGTTTGTCATCTATGAGCTATCCTGAATCAGAATCAGCCGGGTGCCAGACTCGCACCCTTGAGGAATGTTTTTGCGAGGCGAAAAACAAAATGGCCGCCACCGACTTTCGATAAATTCTGTTTTGGGCTATATCTTCACTTCTAATGCACTTACACACACAATTTTCGTGTCTACTACTATGTTTCATGTGACAGACAAGGTAAACATTGATGATTCTCTCAAGATTGGATGACAACAGATGGCGGAATTTGAATCTGGATGGCCAACAAGCTTCAACAAGACACGAACCAAGAAAGTGACCCTGATGACTTCGACCAAAAAGAGCATCAAGCTGGATGGAAGGCCAGTATATGATACCGAATTGATCTACACCCGAGTCATATGTCTCCAACAATACAGGGATATTGATATCAAGGATGTCCTCTCTTACGAACTGTCCCCTGTCCCAGCCTCCTTGTTTGATGAGAGCGGTGCGATGCGGGCTCAGTCGAAAGCAATCCTGAAGAGGAAACTCCAAGTTGAGCAATCAAGTCGAATACAAGGTGTTCCAGATGCTGTCATCATCGATGGATGTGCCATGTTATGGACTGTACATTGGCCCACAAATGGTACAGTTGAGGATTATGTGATCAACTTCATGGGAACCATCAAATACCACCTGGAGTGTTGTGACGTATACCTGATTTTCGATAGGGTCATCAAAATCGGCACGAAACAAATGACGAGATCCAGTAGTGCAGGTCATGATTCAAGTCGAAAACATAAACTCAACTTACACACAACACTTCCAGCGCAAAAAGTGGTTGTAAATGTAGCCTACAACAAAGTACAACTGATTGATTTGATCTGTCAGTATCTGATGACCCATATTGTGGACAACCAGACCAAACTGGTGATCACCAGAAAAGATCCTACACCAGTACAAGTATGAAACAATTCCACTCTCCAGAGACAGGATCTAAAAACACACCATGAAGAAGCAGATGTCATCATCATCCATCACTTAGTTAGAATTGTGTCAGGTGTCAGTGGTGACTCGCACATCAAAGTGGTCTGCGACGATACAGATGTCTGTCCTGTTGATTTATTTCTTCCTCGAGGAGAAGATGACTGGATGTCAGCCTGGAGAGTCCGTGTGCTGGGAGGGCAAATGAAGACATTCACAAAACAGCACTGAAACCCAAAAGCATCGCCAAATATATGCCTGCTGTACATGCTCTGACCGGATGCGATACTGTGTCATATTTGTTTGGCATTGGAAAGGCCACAGCGCTGAAGGTACTAATGGGCGGACATCATTCCACCTTACTTGGTCAGCTGGAAGCAGACGAGGAAAAGATGATATCTGAGGCAACTACCTTCATTGCTGCCTGTTATGGTTCCAAAGTCGAAGGTGATATGTCCAAACACCGGTATCAGTTGTGGAAGTCTGAGATGGCCAACTCCAAGATTACCTCTGCTCTGAAATTGAAGTCGTTGCCCCCATCACATGATGCCTTTGTTCAACATGTACATCGTGCTCATGATCAAGTCATTATATGGAAATTGGCCACTCAGTCAGACCCTCCGAACTTGGATCCCATCAAGTATGGATGGCAAGAAGGTGAGGACGGTGCGACGTTGTGTCCAACCAGACTTCCACCTGATGTGTCTGCTGCACCAGTCACCATTCTGCAGCTGATCAAGTGTGGATGCTCCACCAGCCGGCTATGTTCCACCGGGAGATGTGGTTGTGTGGCAGCACAGATGTCATGTTCGATGTTTTGCAGTTGTAATGCTGGATCAGACTGTTGTAACGAACAGACAAGGGCAGTAGCTGCTAATCACGATGACAATGACGATGATTGAACATAATGTAGAACATTGCATCCTTAACAAAGTTAATATTTGTTTGCCTAAAAATAAAAGGTAATTTCAAAATCATATACATTTACATACTTACTTTAAGACATAACCCAAATTCAGAGTCAGCTATCCGCATGTATCCGTATATATTTGTGTAAAAATGTTATTCCAATATAATCATCAATTCATTGATCATTGCAAGTAAGTTACTTCAGCCATCATTGACGATTATTGTACGTAATATTAATATTTGAGGGTTCATTAAATTCAATTTCTTACTCGAAGTGATCAGTGGAACTGCAAAATAGCCATTTTTCATCTTAAAATAGTGGCCATCTTGAAAATATAAGACAGGTCTTCTATATACACCTTCAATTTTATCATTATCGGATTCCTTGACCATGAAAACAGAGTAGTAGACACTAAAATTGTGTTTGTAAGTGCATTAGAAGTGAAGATAAAGCCCAAAACAGAATTTATCGAAAGTCGGTGGTGGCCATTTTGTTTTTCGCCTCGAAAAAAATTCCTCAAGGGTGCGAGTCTGGCACCCAGCTGATTCTGATTCAGGATAGCTCAGAGATGATGAATCAACCAAAAAAACTTCATAATGACACCACAACATGCTTTTTCACATTTCCGCTGGACTAAAAAGGGCCACCTGGCGAACCCTTCCATTTACTGACTTTAAACAAAACCACTGGAAAATGTCACCATTTTCAGAGCATGGAGAAAGTTATTGTCTAATAAATCAGCAGCCAGAGAATTAAAGCAAGCATTTGGTGTTTGGCTATTTAATTCCATTGCTGAGAGATTGATGAAAACTTGTGGTTTAGGGCTGAAAAAAAAGAATTGATGCAAACAATAGGATGATGGGTTTGTTTCTATAATAGCCAGGCCTCACATAAATAATTTACAAAACAAAGTAATGTGGGGAAAGATGATCTTGGTCAGGAAAGCTGGGGAAGATCATCCTACCCCTATTTCTTTACATCCTCAGTTCTTTTGTTCAGTATACTGAACATTTTTCATTTGAAATTGGCCACCACACACACCATCGGCCAAAGAACCTTCTGGTGTGGATATTCGCACTACGAAACATATAATCAGGACAAAGGAGGTTCTATGGTTGGGAAAGGAGTGGGAATGGTGGTAATTTCAAATGTATTGACATCATTGTTTAAAATTCCACTTAAAATTTTTTTTTAGAAAACACACCGAATTATGCAAATTCTTTTTAATGTTGGAGACATGAGCAGCTCCACGACACTGTCTGATTCATCCTGATTCGAGGAGATGTCAAGTATGCAGAAATTCCATCTGGCTGTCACGACAAACACCTCTACCACCTCTGTTAAAGGCCCCAATTATTCTTACCTTCTTGTGGGGTCGCCGGAAGTAAGTTTTTAGTCCAAGTCTTTCAGCAATCAGCTGGTCAGAAAGGTCATCTGAGCAGGACTCTATAATTTGTTCAAGGTGCCTGCCTGTTGTCAAAAAAGACTTTGAAAAGAGGAAAATCTTTTGATTCAACCCCCCCACCCCCCACCGTCCCAATCCCCTTCCACATTTATTGATGATTTGATTTGTTCTTATGTACAAATCATCCAGAACACCCTACACCTATCCTTTTACCTACATAATAAATAGATAGCCCTAAAGTTCAAGAATAATTACAATGACAAAGGAAATTGGAAAGCAAGTAATAAGAGCAAAGAGAAACATAGAGATAGCGAGACATAAAGACAGACAGACATAAACGGAGACAATGTACATAAAATCAACGTCTTGTGATGTGACAATGTACATAAAATCAACATCATCTTACTCTGTCTTGTGATCTGCTCAGGCCAACACATTTCTCGAGCCAAGGTCGATAAAATATTGATCAGTGTGTAATACTGTTCACATCTGTGAGACGTCCTACGTCTTTTGCACAATTTTAACACTTGCGGATCCCGTTGCTAAATATCCTTGGGCGACTTGTAATCTCTCACTGGACTTTCAGCATATAGTTCACAATAATTGGTGAAATTGCCATTCGACATCAAAAAGGATAACTTTGGGGATAAGGGAACTTAGATGGACTGGTTTAGGGCAGGCAGTTTCAATCTGACGATTACAAAATTATCTTTTCTGGTCAGAAAATGTGTAAAATAAATTGAGTGGCAGTGATTTGCAATAATAAAATGACAGGGTCAGTACTGGGATACAACCCAGTCAATGATAGGTTTATATCAGTGAGGTTGAAAGAACATCCAGTAAACACCATCATCATTCATATATTTGCTCCAATTTTTACAACAGCTTTAGAAAATATGGAGAAGTTCATGGAAAGTTGCAGGAATGTAGAACAGGTGCCGAAAGGAGATGTTCTAATTATTATGGGAGACTGGAACGCAAAAAATGGAGAGTCAGGAGCATCAGGGATTGTTGGAAAGCACAGACTTGGTATACAAAATGAGCCAGAGGAGCAAATGCTGGAGTTCAGTGCAGAGAATAAGCTCGTAATTGCAAACACATGGTTGAAAGAACCAAAGTGAAGACTGTACGTGTGGACTTCACCTGATGGGCAACATAGAAATCAGATTGACTACATTCTAATCAATAGAAGATGGAGAAGTGCTGTGCAATCTGCCAATACAGTACTCTGCCAGGCTGAGACAGTGGGACGGATCATCAACTCATTGTAGGAAAACTACGATTCAAATTGAGAAAGGTGAAAAAACATCAAAAACTCCCACCAGATATGACCATAAAACATATCTAAACGAGAACGGCACTTGGTAGAGCCAATTTACAGCCAGTTTATGTTTTGTATCCCACTGATAGGTCAGATGTGCATCCGGACCTGAACCAAAATCGAATCGGCTTTTTCTTGTCACCTAACCAATTCATCCACCTAGTTCAGTCATAATTTGTCCACAACTTTTCGAGATATCATCCTATACAGTACATCATTTTTGGCCCCATATTCAATGGTGAAGAATCACTTAATAAATTCTCATTTCTGGATTTGGATCTTCAAGAAAATAGAATCAATTCTTCCTTGTCACACACCCATCTGTGTATTAAGCTTCGTCCGAATCCATCCGCAACGTTTTGATATATTGTTTTCGGCACCATCTATCAATGGTGAAGAATCACTTTAAAAATTCTAATGTCTGCATCCGGATCTTCGCCAAAATATAATCAATTCGTCCTTGTCACACACCCAACCTGTCCATCAAGTTTCATCCAAATCCGTCCATAACTTTTGAGATATCCTGCTCATAGACAAATAGACAGACAGAGGTGAAATATAACCCTGCCCACCTTCAGTGGTGGAGGTAACAATATGCAATAAAGGTTTAAAAAAAGTTTTGTAGAGCTGGACTTGGTTGGCAGAATGTCAGACAGATTGCAGCAAGAGGTTGAAAACATTGTAAAAGAAGAGGCCAAAAACAACATTCCAAAAGCAAGCAGAAAGAAGAAGTCTAAATGGCTGTCAGAAGAGGCAATAAATATTGCAGAGAGAAAATAGATGAAAACCAAAGGTGCATCAAGAGAGGACATTGAGCAGATAGATGCCGATTTCCAACGAAAAGCTCGGAAAACGGCATGCAAAGAGATATAATGTTAAAACGGAGCGGGAAAACAAGAGATCTTTTTTTAAAAGATCAGAGAGATCTTTGAGGAAATAAGCTGAGGTGTGTGTGTGTGTGTGTGTGTGTGTGTGTGTGTGTGTGTGTGTGTGTGTGTGTGTGTGTGTGTGTGTGTGTGTGTGTGTGTGTGTGTGTGTGTGTGTGTGTGTGTGTGTGTGTCCCATAACTCCAAAACTGTAAAACCGAGCAGCCTGAAACTTTGCATGCATACTCAGAAAACTCCAAGGAAGTGCTAGAGTGAAAATTGGGTGTTTGGGTTAATCAAAAAAATACCCCTTTTGAAGATATAATTAATGGCCTTATTTAAATTTTATCCTTCATCAGGTGATCCTCAGCCACATCACTGTCTGGGGTCCTTGAAAAAAAATCGTTCATTATAATTCATGACAATGAAAATCGAATCAATTCGTTCTTGTCACACATCCAACAACTCCACCAAGTTTCGTCCGAATCCGTTGATATTTGAGATATTGTGTTATATATGTCGGTTTTTAGCCTTCTTATCACTCAATGGTGAAAAAGAAGAAAAAAAATTATCGAATCTGGATCAGGAAACGGATCTTCACCAAAATCAAATTCATTCTTCCTTTTGACACATCCAACCTGTCCACTAAGTTTCGTCCAAATCCGTCCATAACTTTTTGAGATATCGTGCTGCATATCATTTTTGGCCCTCTGTCTCAATGGTGAAGAATCACTTTAAAATTCCTGTGTCCGGATCCGGATCTTTACCAAAATGTAATAATTTTGTCATTGTCACACACCCAAACTATCTACCAAATTTCATGCAAATCCGTCCATAACTTTGAGATATCCTGCACACACACAGACAGACAATCAGGGATGAAAACGCAACCTCCTTCCACCTCGGTAATGCAGCTAATTATTCAGAAACTGAAACGTTTATGAACATTAAAACAATATGTTGGTAAACTATGCATGTTCAACAAAGGACATGAGACAAATTCAGAGGTTTTCTTCTTTTTATTATCATTATTATCAAAATGAGGAGGTCTGTAATGGCAGTTTTACACCAGAAGAAAACATAACGTTAGAAAGGGGCTACTGACAGCACATCTTGTGATGTAGGACTCAAGATAGGTCAATAATGACATCCAAGAATATCACAACAGAATGAATGTCTCAAAGGGTCAGTAATGTGTGCAAGTACCATTAGAATGAATGACTGTTGCAACCTTCCATCTCGTCCCCTGAAGAATCCGCCAGAGAGAATCCAAAGGGAGTTGTTGCCATATCTGGTGCAAAGAAGCCTTCAATTATGAGTCTGCTCAGTACATTCTATTTTCTTAATTCTCCACCAAAGAATGTCCCAATTGGATGTAAATCAGGACTCCTTGTAGGCCAAGGTAATAGTTAATGTTGCAATGGCATTATTTCTCGAGGTTAGTAACTGCATGAGAAAGGTAGGGTCTGGCATTGTCATCCATTAATACAGGCATAGCATGAAAAGTGGGTGGTTGTCAAAATGTGAAACAATAATATGATTGAAAATGGCCCTATGGTCCTTTCAACCTGTCACCTTATCCACCACAGTGGCACAGTCAATATTACAATCATAACAAGCAGCCCCATATCATAACGGATCTGCCACCAAACAGGATGGACTCTGCAATGCTCTTGGGTATATAGGCTGCGCTAGGTTGCCACCTAACTAGAGTATTACCATTAATCACGTGCAGGAGAAATCGGCTCATCAGACCCAATGGTTCTTCATCCAGGAAGTGAGATTCCAATGTTGACATGCTCAGCACCATGCCAAGTGGGCTGTTTCTTATTCTGGGGTGAGAAGAGGGCATCTTATCAGTCTGCTAGTTTTGTAACCTGCAGCACAAAACCGGTTCAGGACAGTTCTCATGGATAACCTCCTCAGGAGATTTAAATCTCACCACAACACTGTGCTTATGGCAAATACACTCTCACTCTCAAAGCAACCATCCCACTCTTCTCCCTCCAAGCCTCCCTCTCACCTCTCTCAAAAATCCCCCCCTCACCTTTCTCCCACCTTTCATCCCCCTCACTCTTCCTTCTCAAAGTTGCCCCCCCTCTCATCCACCAACCTGCCTCCCTCCACTGCCCTCTCACTTCCATCTCTTCACTCCACCTCCTCAAATCCTCAACTGCCTTCTTCCTTGTCTCTTGTCCCCCCTCTCCCCCTGCACCACAGAGCCTTTTCTCCTCCTCATTCGGCCCCCTCCCCTCGCTGTTCTGCAATACCCCACACTCCTTCAGCAACCCTCCTTACCTGCCCCCCTCGTCCCTTGTCCTACCCTCCCCCTCCCCCTCCACCTCCTGCACCCAAAGCCTCCTCCCCTTCCTCTTCATTAAAAGTGTGGACCTCAAATATCCGGGGCCTTCGCTCAAACCTTTCAGATCTTTCTATACAGGTTGCCACTGACAAACCATACATTATCTGCCTAACAGAAACTTTCCTCTCCCAAGACGTGTCTGACTCCCAAGTATCTCTCCCTGGCTACTCCCTCTTACGGTATGACAGACCTGAGCCTCGTCCTGGTGGAGGTGTTGCTCTCTTCATCAAAGACTCTATTCCTCACTCTCCATGCACTGCTCTCACTCCCCACACCCCCAGGAATACCTCTGGCTTCGGCTTCCCCTCCACTCCCACCTCATGTTTATATGTGTACTGTACCGTCCACCGAACAGTGATGACTCCATCTACACCTCACTATCCGAAAACATGGACCATCTTCTATCTTCTCATCCAAACTCTCTCTTCCTCCTATGTGGTGACTTCAATTGTCATCACGCCAGTTGGCTAGGTGTGGGTACCTCTCTCACCTGTCATGGCACCTCAGCAAAAGCTTTCTGCGACTCATTGGGACTGACTCAATCGGTCAACTTCCCGACCCGGATCTCAACCAATGGTACTCCATCTCTTCTGGATCTGATTTTGACAAATTTCCCTGACAATATCTGCTGCTCTTCCTTCGCTCCAATTGGTTCTTCTGACCACGTCCTTGTCAAAGTGGACATCTCTCTGGCTGTTATCAGAGAAGCACCTCACCGCCGTCGAGTCTGGCATTTCACTCAAGCCGACTGGCAGGGTCTCCAAGCAGCCATCAAACTTACAGACTGGTCTCCTATCACTACTTTCTCAAACATCAACTCATCCTGGGAATTCTTTCAAAGAAACTTGCTCTCCCTCATGCACAGATTTATCCCCTCTCGTGTTCAGTTGTCTTACCCTTCCTCCCGCCCTTGGTTTCCTGAAGCTTGTGGCGAGGCAGTTGTCCTGAAACAACTTGCCTTTGCCTCATGGAAAGCAAACCCAAATGAGGGCAATCTCAGTTCTTTCCACAAAGCTCAGAACAAGTGTGTATCTACCCTCAGGAGAGCCAGAAAACAACATCTTTCTCATCTCAAGTCTGAACTCTCAAACTTCTCTCCCTCCTCAAAATCCCGGTGGCGTTTAATCAAATCTGTTTCTGGTGTATGTTCCCCCTCCATCCCCTCCCTGACCTCAAATGGCCGCACTGCTGATTCCACACGTGATAAAGCTGAATGTCTAAACTCGGTGTTTGCAGCTAAATCTTGTGTCCTAAACCCATCACTATCTCTACCCACTTTACCCAGTCGCACCCAACTGTCCCTGGACTCTGTATCCTTTTCTCCTGACAAGGTGGAGAGCTTGCTCTCAAACCTCGAGTCAGATTCTGCAACCGGTCCAGACGGCATCAGCCCACGTGTCCTCAAAGCCTGCTCTTCTGCTCTTGCTCACCCTCTCTCTGTTCTATTCACTCTCTCATTTGCCCAAGGTCATCTGCCATCTGCTTGGAAATCTGCTAACATCACTGCCCTGCATAAAAAAGGTGCAAAAACAGATCCCTATAACTACAGACCAATCAGCCTTCTCCCAATCATCAGCAAAGTTATGGAATCCATCATCGCCTCAGATATGAAATCCTTCCTCTTCTCCAATGGCTTGATTTCCAATCATCAATTTGGTTTCAGACCAGGTCACTCTACCCTGGATATGCTGCTTCTGCTCTCCCATCAATGGATGGAGGTCCTCAATGCCAGACAGGAAATCCGAGCCATATCCCTGGACATATCACGTGCTTTTGACACAGTCTGGCACCCTGCCCTACTCACCAAACTCTCTGCCCATGGTATTCAAGGCCATCTCCACTCATGGCTCGCAGACTTCCTCTCCTGTCGCAGTCAACGTGTGGCCCTAAATGGAGTTCTTTCATCCCCTCTTCCTGTGCAGGCTGGAGTTCCTCAAGGTAGCGTTCTGGGCCTGTTCTTTTTCTGGTTTTCATCAATGATCTCTCGGACTCTCTGGAAAATCCTCTATTTCTCTTTGCCGACGACTCCACCCTCTGCCATACCATCTGTCATCCCTCAGACCGGCAAGCAGCAGCTTCTTCGCTCACTGCAGATCTGGATAAAATCACAAACTGGTCCAACACGTGGAACATGTCTTTCAATCCAGACAAATCTCACACTCTCACTATGTCTCTTCGAAAGGACCGTTTACAACCCCCCCCATCCACTTTCTCAACAATCCTCTGGAAGAAGTCTTTTCTTTCAAGCTTCTAGGTCTCACTATCTGCCATGACCTTTCCTGGGAAAGTCACATTTCCAACCTCGCCTCAAAAGCCAGTCGCCGACTGGGAATCCTCCGTCGTGCTAAGTCCTTCCTCGGCCCTCTTGAGCTCCTGACCACTTACAAAGCTTTTGTCCGTAGCCTGATGGAGTACTGCTCTCCCCTCTGGGCTGGTGCTCCTGCCTCCCACCTGTCTCGGCTTCACGCTGTCGAAACCAGGGCATTTAAGATCATCGGCATCTCCCGCAATGAAGCTGAGTCTTTGGGCCTCTCACTCAATCACCGCAGGTTGGTCGGTGGTCTTTCTGTCTTCTACTGACTCCTCTCCAGCCTTGCCCCCCCTGCTCTCTCTGCGATTTGTCCCCACCACATTTCCACAGGGCGCTCAAGGTCCGCCAACAACCCACTTCTGGTAAAACTACCAAAATCACGAATCACTGCTCATCTTCACTCTTTCATTCCTCTTTTTTCCCGCCTTTGGAATAAACTTCCTCACTCTATTCTTTCCCATTCTTCCCTCCAGGCTTTCAAAACAGCTGTTCACCACCACCTCTTATCTTCCCCCATCCAAATCCTCGATCTTTTCTACCCCCGATAATCCACCCAAGCCCACTTCCTTCATTTCTCCTGCTTTCCTTCCTGAAAGTCCCTGAAATGTCCATCTTCTCTTCGCCATGTTCCCCGTCCCATCCCCATCCCTCTCCCTTCCACAGTTCACCTAATGTGTCTGTTCCCCACTGTTTTGTCCCTTCCACTCCCGCCCCTCTTGTCTCATGCCTCCTTGCTGTGAGTTGTGTGTTAGCTCTCATACGAGCCTCGACCAAGGTATACAAAAAAAAAAAAAAAAAAAGGAATATGCATGACAAGTCAGATCAGAGCTGCATTTTCTCTCGTTTAGGTAACCCTCTGTCATCCTCGCCGGAGCGCCAGAGCGGTAGAAGGGCAAGGGGAAGAATTAAGAGCCCAAACAAAAAAAAAATGCATTTTATAAAAGAACACCATAATCCTTCCATTTACTGCAGATGTTCACAAGTAGCACATGTACAAGAATCCCAATGCGACACGACTCCTCAGCCGCCAGACAAGTTTCAGTTTCATTGCTTATTGGCGAGTCATCAGTGACAGTGTAGACAAACGCGCACCACTGGGCAAGCATGTACCATCGGCAACAAATAGCCAGACTCAATCACATCTCTCAAATAATGAACTGCTTTCTGTAGCTTTCAATCCATGTTCACCCCCCAGTGTATGCCTGGTGTTGACTTAATGGTTACGGTGGCGGGCTTTGGATCCAAGGGTCCCGAGTTCAAATCCCGCTCACTGTTGAATTAATACCAGGTGGGGTTAACTCGTCCTGTCATCCTTCAGAGGTCGGCAAAATGAGTGCCAGCATGCTGGTATACTGTGTCGGAGTGGCGACCCATCCAGGATTGTGCCCAATAGCCAAGGAGACTGCTTTGGCAGCACAAATGCTCTGCACAGAGTATGGTCCCAATCTCCTCCTCTCACCCCCAGTCCAGCATTACGTTTGCAGTCAGGATTGGGATCAGGACTCTGGTCCAAATTCAACGACATTACAATACATAAAACAGGTGTACACCTGTTATATACAGTAGATCCAGTGCCTTCAGAAAGTATTCACACCCCTTGACTTTTTCACATTTTGTTGTGTTACAGCCTGAATTAAAAATAGATTAAATTTAATTTTTTTTTTTGTCACCGATGTGCACACAATACCCGATAATGACAAAGTGAAAACATGTTTTTAGAATTTTTCACAAATTAATTAAAAATGAAAATCTGAAATTGCTTGCGTCAAGTGTTCAACCCCTTTGCTATGACGCTCCAAATTGAGCTCAGGTGCATCCAATTTCCTTTGGTCATCCTTGAGATGTCTCGAAATCTTGACTGGAGTCCACGTCTGCCCAATTCAATTGATTGGACAAGATTGAGAAAGAAACGCACCTTTCTATATAAGGACTCAGTTAACAGTGCATGTCAGAGAAGAAACTCCACCATGAGGTCCAAGGAACTGTCTGGAGAACTCCCAGATAAAATTGTGAGGAGGCATTGATCTGGCAAAGGGTATATAACAATTTATAGAGTGTTGAAAGCTCCCAAGAGCACAGTGAGCTCCATCATTTGGAAATGGAAAGAATATGGAATGAAACGGTCTCATCCTCGAGCTAGCCGTCTGACCAAACTGAGCAAGAAGGACCTTGGTCAAGGAGGTGACCAAGAACTCAAAGACCACTCTGACAGAACTACAAAGTTCCTTGGCTGAGATGGGAGAACCTGTCAGAAGGACAAAAGTCTCTGCAGTACTTCACAAATCAAGGCTTTCTGGGAGAGTGGCCAGATGGAAACCACTACTGAGAAAAAGACACATGACAGCA
>NC_140963.1:91013739-91026239 GCF_056783735.1 Eptatretus burgeri
TAGTAGGAGGGAGTGAAGCGCCAACCTATTGCTCCCATTGCACACACACACACAAACAAAAGTTAAGCCTTGACTATTCAGTTGAGGATTCTGTGTTTGGGGTTCACAGATCTAAGAACGTCCCCCTTGACACACATTATATACTGTTATACACCTCGGACTTGTCCCTCTAGTGTCCACAAAGGTGTATTATCTGCTTAGTTTTGTCTTTTGTAATTCCTGTGAATAAAATGAACCTAAAATCTCTTCCCTTCCAAATCATATATTTTATAAGTCCAAGGAACTGTATCTATTACATCAACAATTTTAAAAAGTTCTTTCGTCCATCGTTCAGTAAAACCCTTTTCAAAATGAGATTTCCACCTATATATTCTTACGATATCACCAACTTTGAACTTAGGTTTTCTGACATTAATCTCTTTTTCATATTTTAATTTTGTAAATGTTTCTGATGGCTTCATATTCGTTGACGTGTGAATCGTGTCATTATACTTATCCACAATATCCTGAATAAAAGATAACCATTGTTGTGAACCGAGTTGTGTGAATTTTTTATATAGTCTCTCTTTTAAGGTACGATTAAAACGTTCAACAACAACTGCCTTCCCTTCATTAAAGGTACTGTATAATGTAATACAGTTATTTTTAGAAAATTCATAAATGTCTTGTTATAAAACTCTCTACCCTCATCAGTCCACAATTTCTTAGGTTTTCTCTTACTTTTATTAAATATCTGTTGAAAAGCTAACATAAGAGTATTACCTGTTTTGTTTTTTAAAGGGACAACCCACGCATATCTACTCCTCAAATCAATAACGGTTAAAGCATACTTGTACCCCTTATCATTATTGAGTTCAATCAAATCAGCAGACCAGATATAATCAACTTCCTTGGAATAAACTTTCCTTCTCTGAAACTTTGTGAATATTGGTTTATGTAATTCATCAGCTAATTGCTCTTCAGTCTTAATGGCATCATTAGAGTCTATAAGTTTTTGAATTTCCAAGTCCAAGTTTCAATTTAGCACTAATCATCTTCTTCACGATGAACCTATCAACTTTTTCTCTCAAGGTTGGATTTTGTATCAGAGACAAATTATACAACATTTCTCTATCGGCTTCATGCTTTTCTTCCAATGTTGTGGTATTCCCATAATCAATATCGTGTCTCATGCACACTTCATCAACTCTATTGATTGGTTTACTCCAGGATTTAGGATTGTCTGCCTCATCTAATCTTTTATCTAAGTTTGTGCCTGGACCACAGAAAGAATACCCTGGAAGATGTAATTCCCCTGGTATTCCAGTAGTTGTAAATTTACTTCCTGATAAAAACTTTTGTATATCTCCTCCGAGTTTGTGTTTGGAGATAAATTGATTTTTTTTTGAACCACACACCGAACATATACCTTTTTGTATAACCCTGTTATTTTTACTTTTAATATATGAAATATTTTTAGTATTAGTTTTCTTTTTACATTTGAGACAATAACTCATTTATTTATGAGAAAAATTCCTGCAGAGTGCAAAAACCTTTTAGTTTCCAACATGCACATTTGAATCTTAATTTTTAAAACATAAAGAATCCTTAGAAATGCCTTCACTCTCTCCTCCATTTATTTAAGAAAAAACTTGAATTAAAATCCATATCTTGTCGATGCTAATAGTCTTGTCGAAAGTATTGCAAATAGACTTGTCAATTCTTTGTTTTCCTCCTCGGTGGGTTGAGTTATTTTCTGTAATACCACCAATCTTTTTTGAATCTCACTGGTTTCCATATTTTGATATTTATTCATTCTCTCTCTTTCCTCTCTCTTCTCTCTTTCCTCCTTCTCTTTCTTCTCCCTCTCCTCCTTCTCTCTCTTCTCTCTTTCCTCCTTCTCTCTCTTCTCCTTTTCCTCCTTCTCTTTCTTCTCCCTCTCTCTCTTCTCTCTTTCCTCCCTCTCTCTATTCTCTCTTTCCTCCTTCTCTCTCTCCTCCTTCTCCTTTTCCTCCTCTTCCCTCTCTTCTTCAACTCCTTCCTCATCCCTTACTATACTTGAATCGTTTACACCCCATAGAATATTATACATATATTCATCAGGATTTCTTGTTAATCCTGTATCCAAAATAATTTTTTTACAACAGGAAACCAATAAAATTTCTTTTGAATTTCTAAAAGAGCCTTACCTTTTCTTAACCTTATAATTTTTTCATTATTTAACATTCTAATTAAATCTAAAGTTGTCGGTTTATCAACATCAGCATAATGCCAATCTTTTATTGAAAATACCTCATTCTTATGTTGTAGAACATATTTATTAAAATACCGAATACCCTTTTCTTGAAGGTATGCTTGAACACAGAAATGATAATTTTCTTGAAGCCTTCTTGCTGTCATTTATGTATTAGAAATATATGTTAGAATAATATTATGACACGAAACACCTCCCCATCTTCCCATAGTTAAATCATTTTGTATTTCCTTACTTATTATATATAATCCTGTTTTTTCTGTTTTCATGAGATAAACAAGGGCAAAACCATTATTATATTTACCCTTATTAAATTCTTTTATTTGTTGTTTACTAATCGTGGCTCCACAAAACTCATTCTCGATACCAAGTGGATAATATTCTTCCTTACGAGACTGATTTAATTGTTCCAGGTCTTCGAGGTTAATTTTAAATGACCAATTATACCCTAAATCATTCATATCATACCCCCATTGTTCTATTCTCATACAAACGATACGCCCTTCTTTATAAAAATTTATTTTAATTCGAACTGTGAATTCTGTATGACCTGGAGATAATATCAACACTTCTGTATCTTTAGAATACACAGCCGTTTTATTTAAGTATATATATTGTGATAAATCGCTTAATCTCACCAAGTCATTCGCGTCAGTCGGGCTTGGATAATTTTTTAATTTATAAGCATTTTTCATGTTAATATTTTTGTTTATATTATATTTATATCGTTCAGCCTGTGCCTTTGTATAATAATTTGATAAATCAATATCCAGTTCTTGAGATACACCAAAGATAGAACCATCTTTACCAACATAAGTCATTTATATTAGATTAAAAATAATATCATAAAATTTTTTATTTTTGTTGAGTTGAAATAACACATATAGACATAATTGACCACAACACTTGGAATTTAATTCTTGGACTTGAAATGTTTGATAAACACCATTCTGTAAGAATTTTATGACTTCAACAGGTGGTGGAAGACCAAAACTATCAAAATAATATTTGTCTTGACGATTAAAAATACAAACCCAATGAGAACCGTTCCCATCATTATCTTCTAAGTTCATAATAATATTCTTTGTATGTTTCGACACATTTGTTAATTCATCTCTCATACAAATAACCACATTATGAATTTTTAATTTCTTACAATATTTGGCAAGTTGTAAATTTGATGTTGTATTCTTTCCAAATTCTTTCAACCACTCATCAATGCTCATTTATTTATTAGAAAGATATAATCCATTACCTCTTTTCGTTAATTTTACACCTGCTTGTGCTATAGAAGAAAGCATATCTCCAACTAACAATCTCGCTTTATCAGGCAGACCTTCAAGTTTTTCAGCAAAATCTACAATTACACCACTTCCACTAATTTGTTTCTCCAACTCTTTGTTATGTCTTTCCAATTCTTTTTGAGCCTGGAGTTGAGCCTTCCTTTCGTTGGCAGTTTTGACCGCTGTTGAAATACCACCCGTCAATGCTCCAACCGCACTTAAACCAGCAAATAAAGGAATTAGAAATGGGAGAAATCCTCCACTCGTCTCTCTTATTGAATATTTTTTCAACATTGGTTTTGTCATTTTAATTTTATTTTCTCTGAATTGAATTAACGTTAATCGTACAAGGCTTTTGATTTTGAACACAAGATGATAGTTTATGAAGATTGATTTGATTAACATATACCCCAGTTGGTACTTTGCCACTCATTTATTTAACAAAAAAATTATGTAAGACTAATCATCACACCATTATCTGTATTAATCTGCAATTCTGTTTCTTCCAAAAGCAAACAATATGTATCAACTTCTTCACTCTCTCCTCTTTCAATGTATAGGGAAGTATCCACTCGATTAGACTTTATAGTTTCTTTTTGAGCGCTCAGGTCAAACGTATAGATTGTATACAAACTTTTAAATGCTGTCATATCCAAAATAGGTTCTTTATTTCCATTACTTTCACACACCTTTTGGTAAGACTTGTATGCTTCAGCAAAATCATTTTTTTCCCAATTAATTTCCAATCTATCTCGTGGATAAAATGTTCCATCTAGAGAAACGCGAAGTTGTTTCACCTTAGCATTATCACTCAATGCATTATTCTTATCAGTCGCAGTATCACCATCTGGCTTTTTAAAAATCATCCACAGATATCGTGGCTTTCCTTCCAGAACACCCAAATTCCACGTGTAAGTAGTTTGATTGAGTTTAACGTGTTGACATCTTCTTTTGAGGTATGATACACTGAGTGGTTGGTTTGAGTTAAGTCTTCGATTCAACATCTCTTCTGTTTTAAGATTAGGAGTATATTCACTGATATACCAACTCATCTCCTCAATTACAAATTTATTCTGATCACCAAAAGCATTACCAACACCAAAAAGCAATCTATTTTCATTATCATTCCTTTGTAGTTGAAATCTAATTTTAAGACCATACAGAACTTTATCATAATCACAAAATCCAAATATACCTTTAAGAGGAACTGCCACAGTAAAACTATTTTCTGCTTTTGTATCATCATTATACATTCCTTTCCTTTGAATATATCCAGGGTCTGTGTTTGTTCCCGTTGACATATCAGGAATAAAACCTTCGACAGACCCCTTTCCCATTCTATCACTGAATGTATAGAGTGTAAATTTCATCATTTCAGATACAGCAGAGACATAATCAACCGCTTCAACTTCTTGTGTTCCAATATACAATCGCACACTATCAAACATTTTCCAGAAGAAATCATTTACAAGTGTAGCGTTTGTGTTATTCCCAGCCTTAGTGAATTTAAATTTACACAACAAGAAACTTTCGGAGAGATTCAAATAGGTTTGTTGATTATTTATTTCAAAACTTTTTGTACCATTTGTATTCCAGTCTGTTCCAGTTATTGCATTTACCTTGAAGTAATCTTCTTTTTTAGTGGAGTTTGAGATAATAATAGTATCATCCAAATCATAGATACTATCAATTGCTTCCATACTTGTATTTATTTAGGAAAAAAGATGTTAAAACTTTTGAAACCCTGATCCAAGTATTTGAATTATTTTCTGTCGTTCTTGGGGGGACAACTGAGTTTTACCTTTCTTAATTTCTTTTATTGCTTGTAATTTATGAGATTCTTTCTGAGCATCTTTTATACTCTTTACAGCACCTGCTACATTTCCCACAGCAGAAGCAGTTGAACCAATTAGGTCTTTATGTTTAAGAATAGTTGAACCAATACCCATGAGAGTATCAATTATCCCATCTCCTCTAAATTGATGTCCAACACCCCTTTGTCTCTTAGGTTTATAGTATCCTCTACCAAGATACATACCTTCACCCTTGTAGTATGGGGAAAGGAACATCCCATCCCCTGTAATTATTTTATATTTTCCCAACTCGTGCTTCCTCACAATAACCATCGTATTTATTTATTGAAAAACTTCACGTAGGTGAATTCTGATGGATATAACTTCTCCATTAAAAGAGATCACACGATTATCTTGGTCGGTTATCCTAAAATTTACTCTGTGTATGGTTTTTCCTGACACAGGTAGATAAACCAAATTTTTAGGCTCCATATTGAATTTATAACCAATTGGGGTTGAGTATGCGCTGAATGAAAATATTGTATTTGTTTTTAATCCATCATTATAAGCACCATCAATCAAATCACAGTGAATTAACACCGAATTTATTCCTGAGGATATTTGAATGACATTATCACTGTAAAACGTCCCATTAGTTTCAATCTTTTTTGAGGAGAAACCTAATAACTCTCTAAATGAATTATCAATTGTGAAATCAACCTTGTAGTTATTTTTAACTTTAATCGTTGATTTTGAAGTATGTTTTTGAATGTTTATAATAATATTTTTTGGTTCATCACCCTGTTCTTTCATAAGACGAGCAATTTCGGAAGATATTTGAGAAATCTCGTATGCTCCGGGTGAGACTGTTATCGTTTTGTATCCACTTCCCGGATTATAACTAAACTTGTCATTTTTCTCGGTTATATTAAATAAGGTATTATAAGTCTCCATGGACAATAAAGATGCCTCATATTCTTTTGTTGTGTCAAGTTGTAGTGGGTATGGGAATGAAGATGTGTGGTCGCTTGTTGTGAAATTAAAACTCAGGATTGTGCTTCTCATCTTATTTAATATGAGATAAAATGTCTTTATATTGAGATTTATTAATTATTTTCATGTTCATCAACTGGTCTAAAATGGCTGATGCTTCATTAAAACAATTGTTATTTCCAGCCTTCTTACTGCCGAACAACAATAACAGTCTATTAACTAATTGCGATGGGTCATTTGGAAGAAAACTAATACCTGAACCAAGGATACTTAAAGCCTGAATAATGTGTTTCTCCTTCTCATTCTTCCTACTTTTACCAGAAAGAATAACCTTATAATTTAGAGTGTTCAGCAAATCAATATATACTCTATCATCATTATTTTCCATATCCAATGGTTTATCAATATACTTTGATTCATCCCTCACAGTTGAACCTTGCCTTCCATCTTTTGTGAGAAGAAACATTAATCTCGGAGTTAGTTTAACAGGGGTTGAGCAGAACTTAAGAACTTTAATTCATCATTAAATATCAATACCTTTTCTTGAACAAGATGAAATATTGCTGGTTGTTCTGTTGGAATGAGTCCTGCTTTGGTTTTTGAATCCGCTGAATATTCATTGTTTTGAACAGCATTCACAATATAATCAGGGGGTTGATTAATCTCTTCCAGTTGTTGAAATAAACCTTCATCATGTTCTAATTCTCCAATATGCTCTAATTCTTCCTCCGTCATTTGACTAAAATCTTTTAACATTTGAAGCTTTCTAGGAGTATATTCTACTGTGGGAACTGTGGAAACATCTTTCATTTTTTCTTGGGAAGTTTTTAAAAGTGGTTTAAAAAATTTCTCTTGTTTTTTTCAAATGCTTCTTCGCCCGTTAGTTTCTGTCTGCGTTTCTTCTTTATGTCTTCCTGTTGTTTTACAACTTTTGAAACCAACTCTTGATGTTCCTTAAATCTTCTTGCTCTTTCTTTTGTATCCATTTATTTATTGTAAAATATCATTTAATGAATTGTAAAGATCAACAGGGAAATTTTCCTTTTCTTCATCATTCAAGTAGATGTGTTCAAATAAATCCTTTTCTTTAAATATTTCATCAAATTCTTTATTAACATTAATGCGAGTTGTAATTTCTTCTTCACTAATCCTTGCATCTCTGCTTTTCATACGTTTGTGTTGAGTTTCTTCATCAACATCAAAACCGAATGATAAAATCTTCACTCCGCTCAGATATTTAATAATTTGTCTCGTTCCTTCTGGATTAGTTTCTAATATCCCAACACCACCAGATTTTAGTTTCTTTAACTCACTCTTACAATGTGAATATTTTGTTGTACCAAGAGAAACCTCCTCAAATATTTGTCCTTCATTCCTCAATCGCATATGTTCCTCCACTGAAATATAGTGATAATCTACACCTTTTACTTCTCCAGGTCTTATTGCTCTAGTTGTTGTTGATACAATGCGTATCACGGGGTGTTTTTTAAGTAAATTTACAATATTCTCATTTGTACTACACAAGAACCTTGATTTATGAAAGTTTTTTCCAGAAGCAGATTTACCCACAAGATTTATAATAATAGTTGTCATTTATATATGTAATTGTTTATAAAACAAAAAATATATCCCTTAATATCTCATCTTGTTTCACAACAATATATTTATATTTTTCAGTCGTGTGCTTCATATAATCCTCAAATTTCTTTTTACTACATAATGTAGAACAATTATCTCTCCAAAAATTATTGATATCTATTGAATTTAACTTGAATAAAATAAAAGTATTAGCATTGTTTCTGATGGAACGACGAGGAAGTTGAAAGTACGATTGACTAAGATAAATACAATTACAAGAAGAATGTCTCCCTCTTGTGTAGTAGCTGTCCATTACCGTTTGGTTTCTCTCATTAACACAATCATCAAAGATAACGAGGTTCTTTTTGATTTATCCAAATCTTGGGGAGACGGTATATCATCCGTATTATCACTAAGAATACAAGTTATAAGATTTGATTTCTTTTTACATCTCTGTGTATCACAAAATAGTTGAATTATATCTTCAATGTTATAATCATTTAGGTTTTTTGACGTTTAAATAAACCTATTATATCTTCTTTTTGAAGACCAGCATTAAAACCTTGTGAGAGTAGTTGATACTCTGGTTGAAAACTCGACTTTGTGAAAATTATTAAATTATCATAATCTAAAAAGTTGGGAGTGAGGAGCATTTTTAAAAGTAAGCAGGTTTTTCCACATCCACTTGAACCAACTATGAGACATCTTAATGAATTTGGGAGATTTTTATGGTTGTTAAATTTTATCTTATTTTCCCAAATAGGTAAAAAATCATTCATTTATATATTTGAAAAACAGGTTATTTAATTTATTATTGGCTTTTTTAGAAACTCTATATTTTATCCTAAGTTCAGGTTTAATTTCAAGATAATCCATTATTTTATTTATACAATATCTTGTGTTGATATTTCCCTGAAAATTACATCCATGAATAATATACAACAACAATCCTTTGAACATTTCTCTTATACGTTCAGTTTCTTCCCTTGTAAGGAAAGGTGTGTTATCATCCTCATACTTTACATTCATTTCTCTAATCAATCTTGTAAAGTAATTCATTTTTGGTGTAAATCTAAAAGAATTATTTTCCTTTTTATATTTTTTATTATCATTAATTAGAAGATAATCACAGAATATACATTGTTTATAGGCTTTTGACTCTGTGTTTAATCCCCGTCTTTCACACGCAGGACAATTCTCAAATTTGTCATATGGAGAATCAGGAAAGTCTAGCATATTTATAAAGTAAAACTTTACTTAAACTGAAATTCATCTATACTTTCAGTTGTATATTACCATCGATATCGATATACTTTTTTCATTATCAGATTCAACGACAACATTTTTTATATTAAAGGTAATTTTAAAATTATCGTTAACTACTATTGAACGAAATGTCATTTCACCTGATATATTAACATCCTTTATTTCATCAAGATTTACATCTTTAGGGTTGTTGAAAAAAATACAAATTTCTCCTTGCATATTACAGATGGTCTTATCTTTTCTTTCTAAAGCTTCATCCATAAGGTTTTTGTTCTTTGATACTTTTTCTTGTTTCATTGCTTTTTCTAGTTTTGAATATATTACTAGAAGGAGAGGAGAAACTTTTGTTAGAGATACTTTAATTGATGTTCTACCAGGTATACTAAAAGCCCTTCCACTGAAGGAAATTGAAGAACTCATATTATTTACCATAATAGTTTTTATCCAATAGTTGTTATATTTATCTTTGTTCAATTTTACATCCTTGACATATTTCTCAGTATCTTTAACAGATGAAGAGATTGATTGAAACTTGTCTTTTGTGTCTTGAAACATTGTATTTATTAAGTGAAAAAGTTGGAGGATAAAATGTTTTTAAGCACAGATTCACCTATAAATTAAACGAAATTTTCATCAAGAAAATTTTAGTTCAAGCAAAGTTTTATTCTATAAATATGGTGAATACAACGTACTGCGATGTTTGTAATCACGAATATAAACATTATAGAAAACACCTCCGAACCAACAAACACACATTTAATCTATTTCATCAAATATCTCCTCTTGAGTTGGAAAGAAAACATTGTGATATCTGTTCAAAGGATGTTTTGAAGAGTAGTTATAATCAACATCTTCAATCACAAAAACACAAGAAAAATGAGTTTAAAGTAAAGGGAGACTATTATATTAAAAACACTGATGAGGCATTTAAAGGGCATATAAAAATAAGGATTTTTCAATTTGGAGAACAGAGACCATCATCAATAGCTGAATCAATTGAAATAGTGAAACCCGATGTTGAAAAATTTATTAAAAAGACATTAAAAGAAATAAAAACTTTAAAGTTTTATATGGGAGTGAAAATGAATATGAAAAGACAAGATGAAGAACAAACTCCTTATATGAGAACAGATCTTCATTTTATAACATCATTTCAAGATTTTTTGAATAGTGGGGTTTATGAAGAATTATCAAGACAAGAGGAGGATGTTGATAATACAGTGGTAGGAAGTGGATTCAATATTAAAAAAATCATCTTTTTAGATATACACATTCTAAAATCAAACCCTCTTAAAGCTTCTTCTTATATTGAATTACCAAAAGAAATAAAACTAAAGAAGGCAGTTGTTAATATTAAGAACAATGATAATAAATGTTTTCTCTGGTCTGTTCTTGCTCACTTACATCCACCAAAATGTAATTCAGAAAGAGTAAAACAATATATGAAATATGAGAATACCTTGGACATTAAAGATTTTAAATTCCCAATGCCACTAACAGATATTCCTAAATTTGAGAAAAAGAATAATCTTTCTATTAATGTATATGGATTAACGGATACAAACAAAGTTCAAATATTAAAAATTTCAAACAACTATAAAAATGAAGAAACACACATTGACCTTTTATATTTTAGTGTTGGAAAGAATTCACATTACACATACATCAATAATTTATCAAGATTAATCTCTTCTCAGGTATTCAGAACAGCAAACAAAATATATCCTTGTAAGCGATGTCTTAATTCATTTCATACAAAAGAACGATTAGAACAACATTCAAAATATTGTAGTAATCATAAATCAGCTGTAATTACAATGCCTAAACCTGGTGAAAAGATTTATTTTGAAGATTATAATAAATCTATCATGCACCCATTTGTGATATACGCTGATTTTGAATGTATCCTTAAAAAAATAAATACTGCTTCTCCTAATCCAAAAGAACCATATACAAATAAATATCAAAAACATATTCCTTGTGGTTTTTGTTATTATATCAAATCATCTGTTGGAGAAAAGTATAACAAACTTGAACATTATCGTGGAAAAAATGCTTCACAAGAGTTTGTAAAACGATTAGAAAAGGATTGTATAAGACTCACTAAATTAATGAAAGAAACAAATGAACCGATGAAATTAACCAAAGAAGAAAAATTAGAATTTAGAATGAACAATATCTGTCATATTTGTGAGGGGGAAATTAAGGAGTTTAAAGTTAGAGACCATTGTCATCTTACTGGTAAATATAGAGGTCCCGCTCATTCCTGTTGTAATCTTAATTATAAATTACCTTCTTTTATTCCAGTCTTTCTTCACAACAGCGCCAACTATGATACACATCTATTTATAAATGAACTTTCAAAAACACCAGGGAATATTTCTGCTATAACAAACACAAGTCAAAAGTATATTTCATTTTCAAAAATGATATTCACAAAACCTATAACTCGTATTAGGTTTTTAGATTCTTACAAGTTTATGGGAACACCACTAGCCTACCTCGCATCAAATCTAAGCTCCACGGACTCTTTTCCAAATCTTAATTCATTCTTTCCAAAAGAGGAAATTCTCACTAAAGAGGAAATTCAGATTAAAGAGAGAATTCAAAGTAAAGAGGAAATTCCAACTGAAGATGAAATTCTAATTATAAAGAAAATTCGAACTAAAGAGGAAATTCAGATTAAAGATGAAATTCTGATTAAAGAAGGAATTCTTACGAGAGAGGAAATTCAAACAAGGAATGAAATTCAAAGTAAAGAGAAAATTCTTACAAGTAAGGGAATTTATCCTTATGATTATATGGATTCATTTATGAGATTTAAAGAAACACAACTTCCTTCAAAGAAAGTTTCTATAATAACCTTTATGAAGAAGAGATAAGTGATAAGGAATATAAACACGCACAAGAAATATGGAAAATATTTAAGATAAAGAACCTTGGAGAATATCATGATTTATATCTAAAAACAGATGTTTTATTGTTAGCTGATGTGTTTGAAGCTTTTAGATCACTCTGTCATAATAAAAATTGTTATGGATTAGATCCTGCCCACTATTTCACAGCTCCTGGTTTAGCTTGGAGTGCAATGTTGAAAATGACAAAACAAGATATAGATTTAATCAGTGATGTGGATATGCTTTTGATGATTGAGAAGTCCAAGAGAGGTGGAATATCACAAGTATGTTCAAAAAGATATGCTAAAGCAAATAATAAATATCTTCCAAATTATGATAGTGAAAAAGATAGTAATTATTTGATGTATTTTGATGCTAATAATTTGTATGGATGGGCAATGTCTCAATCTCTGCCTTATGGTAAATTAGAGTGGGTGGAAGAAAAGGATTATGAAAA
>NC_140963.1:91031239-91053739 GCF_056783735.1 Eptatretus burgeri
AGTTCAACCTGTTATGTACACTGAACAATGGCTGGAACATTGTCCACATTTGTAAAATGCTCAACAGATCTTAGAACTAATTTGTGCATGAGCACGAAGACATTAAGTCCAAGAAGAGAAACAACAGGGAACACAGTTTTAACAAATGCAAAGAAGACAAGAAAGCTAAAAGACAAAATACCAATAAAGTATATGTCTGAAATTGGGAGAGTGGCTGAGTGGCAAAATAGCTGGAAGATAAGACAAATGGGAAAACAGGAAATAGAAAATAAAAGGCTCTTTGGAATGGTAATGAAGACTGCAGCTGAATTGAGTATAGTAAATGCTTAAGATCTAGGTCATCACACAAACCGCTTTAAGAACAAAGCAGGACCAAATGTGACAGATGGACAAGTGCTGGTTCTGCAAAGTCGAAAAAGAAAGCACCGGTGACCTTTCAGGTTGCAAAACACTCATGTCAGAGCAATTGTACATACAAAGGCAGAGGGAGTGCAGAGGACTTCAATGATATATCTGCAAGGTTGGCAGAAGATATATCTGCAAAAATATCAACATCCCAATCCCAGAAAAGCCATTGAACCATGTCCTCAAAAGACCGATTCACAGTGACAACATAATTCTCATATATTACCTGATCATTCCCTTCACTGTGATATATAAAACAACGCAGTGCATCAGATATTTCAGAAATTATTAAGACAGGATAGAAAGGCCAATTGAAGTATATACTCGGAGTTTTATCGATATGAAGTTGAGGCTCGTGATTGAGCTTTCACACAGAATGGACCAGAACATAACAGAACAAGGAGAACATAGTGGAAAGAGGGAAACTATGCCAAAGGCCAGAGGGAGCCTGAGGAGGAAGAATGGGCATGAGGAAGAATGAAATCAAGGGGAGGTGGAGGAGGATGTCAGCTCCTTGTTTCCTGTGGCAGTAGCATAGTTTGATCAACGTTCTCTGGATTCCATTCATAGTAGAATTTGCTTTGTTTGAGTCGCAACTTATTTTGGAATTTTAAAGCTATTTGCATTTGTGATGTTGGTGAACCCAAAAAATTGAGGTAAATGTTAACATTTAAAGTCCTCACTTTTATCATTGCATTCTTTTGAAGCAGGCATATCAGAAAATTTCATGAAAAATATCAGAGCATAGTTTTGTGTATGTCACAGAGCTTAAAGTTTTTGACATCATGTATTTTGTAAATGCTAGTATAATTAGCACAATTCATAGCAGTGTTTTCAGATTTTGGTTGATGTATCTTGGACTGTTTCTCCACTATTTGTGATAATGCATTTGCAGAGATTATGAAAGACCAAAGGTCAAATAATAAATGAGCGAAATGACAATATTGTTCCAGAATTTTAAAATGTATTAATTAAAACTGCTGGTTAAGTTGCAAAGCCATGCTTTTAAATTCATCCTCAAAGTAATACCTTAAAGCATTGTTTCATGCTATGTATGGATTTGCATCAAGACCGTTCAATAAGGTCTTCAAAGGTGAGAAGCCTTTGGCTTTGCTCAGAGAAGTTGACAAGCACAATCTGTAACCTTGAGAGTGAGAATGGCTTTGAAGCCGGAGCAGATCACGAAAGGAAATTTAGATAGGACGAGAGAGACCTGTCTTTTGGTTGACGTGAAAACTCCATTGAGAGTCAGGAGACAAGAGTGGAGTTGACAACAATCTGGTCTATCTCAGTACTGTTTGTGTCAAGCAGTGAAGGCACATGTTGTAACAATCAAAATATGTTCCAAAGGGCATTGAGATTTTCACCGTTCATGTTATATTCTTCACGAGCAAATCCAAAGCTTCACTTGCTTTGCTGGTGGGGGGAGGGGGTGGGGAGAGCTATGCCTCACCAAACATTGCTATACCATGGGAGGAAGGGATGCGAGGAGGGGTGAGAGAGAGAGAGAGAGAGAGAGAGAGAGAGAGAGAGAGAGAGAGAGAGAGAGAGAGAGAGAGAGAGAGAGAGAGAGAGAGAGATAGAGATAGAGATAGAGATAGAGATAGAGATAGAGATAGAGATATATATATATATATATATATATATATATATATATATATATATATATATATATATATATATATATATATATATATATATATATATATATATATATATATATATATATATATATGAAAAAAAAAACAAGAAGAGAGAAAGGTGAGGGGTGCAGGTGGGGTTAGTAAAGAGAATGATATGTTATGCTTCATGACCGAACACACACACACATAAAACAACTCATGTCAGAACAGATGTACACATGACACAACAGAGTTTGTAAAGTAATTTGCTGGCTCATTTGCACATACTTTGACGTCCCAGTTCCAGAAAATTTGTGATAACATGAACCAAAAGTAATCACTGAAAACATTGAAGTACCCACCGCTCACGTACGACCTAATGATCCCATCGAGCGTGAACATCGAAAACAAAGCGTTGCAACCAGATATCATACTTAGGTACAAAAAACGAGAAGAAGGCATTGCTTCTTGTGGTGTTAATACCAGTGATTTTGGACTAAACGATGCAGAAATCAACAAAATGACCAAACACCAAGACCTCAAGAATGAAGTGAGAAGATCCTGGAAGCTGAAGAATACTGAAGTTGTTCCAGTGATAGCTGGACCTACAGGAATGATGACAAAGAACCTCACAGAAATATTAAACATAGGGAAAATACCTCTGGGCGCTCACCTTCTCATGGCTGGATAAAAAAATCAGGCAACCATTGGTCGGCATGGATGACCCACAAAATATAAAATGGAGAAGAAAGTAAATACCTATGGATTTTTTTAAATGCTATGAACAAACCGAGGTACATCATGAGTGATAAAGATTATGTTCAAATTTCATCGAAATTGCGTGTGTGGCTTCAGAAAAGAAAGCAAACACATATTTTGAGGGACAACCCCTCCATAGAACCCCTTAGACCGCAATTTTTTTAATGTCATGAACAATGTTTGGTACATCATGGGTGGTGAAGATGGTGGTCAAGTTTCATCAGAATTGCATGTGTAGTTTCTGAGAAGAAAGCAAATACCTCTTCCAAAGAGTGCAGATGTAGTATCGCATCCTGTGAAACTGTGAAAAAGATAGGGAGGGCTAAGGATTTCTCCCTTCCCAGGTCTTCATGGATATCATTGATGTGATGATATGTAAAGTTCTTGCCTGTACCAAAGCTCACATCTTTGCACAAGGTGATCAGGTGATGGAACTTGCCAAAGAGAATCACCACTGCATCCGTATCAACAGTGCACACCAGACAGTTGGTGCAGCCTTTCTGAAGAGCATCTTGTTAGTGGATCAGCAGCCTGGTGTCCACTTCCTCATGGTCACATGGTGCCATGGATCGATCAGTTCCTCGAAGAATAGCTGTGACACCAGATGTGATGATGATTTCCATCTCTTCGGGGCAATCCACAGTATCAATCTTGTTGGAAAGGAATGCAAGCAGTTCCTGTTTGTTGGCTGGGTCACGTAAGAAGTCATATAGCTGTGTGGTGATCTTTTTCGACCTGGTTTCTGTGGGAATCTTCATTCCGATGTATAGCAGAAATGGTGGTTCCCCATTCAGGGAATGCCGACACTTAGCAGAAGTCGACGCATGTTTCTTGAAGTTGAAGAGAATGGTCTGAGAGACTGTGAGGTTTGCTTGTGATTCTGTGGAATCTTGGTCTTTCAGGTCAGCACCATTCAACAGCATCGACACAAGGGTCTTGAGAGTAGATGGCACTGATCCTTGTTGACAACCAGAAGGAAATTTGCCATAAAAGTGGAAACCTTTGTCGCTGACAATATCTTTGCACAGTGTCTTGGCAGCCTTAGCTAGCATTCGTGCATCACCTTCATAATCACATGCCATGGCTTGCTTTAGCATTTGCTGCATACAATGTTCAAATACCAGAATCTTATTTTTTTCCATCACTTTGCTCTTGTCCTTGCGGGAAATATGCTAGAACTTTCTCCTTGAATTGGGTTTTGTTATCCTCATCAACACCAAGGTAGCATACCCAGTTTTCATACAGCTGATGCAAGACTGAAAACTTGAAGTAGAAGCTCCCATCTTCCAAACAGTTTTCTACATGAGTAAAGAGGTCCACAAGTGCTCTTGCCTTTAGTTTCTTTTCTTCAGAAGAGCCTCCCGATTCCTGCTCATTTTGCCGCATCAGTGACCTGTAGCGATTCCGTAGTTCTGTTAAGGCCTCAGTCACATTTGCTCTGCGGTGAGGATAAGGCGGCCATACGCCCTCTGAAATGACAGAAATGTGCGGTTGCTGTAGAGAAACTGAGGTGGCCTCAGGGTGGCCCTATGCCGTTTGGCTATATTTTACAGGCCGTCGGGTCGCCGTGGAATGAAATCGCGGAGTTATAACTTTTTTTCATTTCTACGCTCGCCATAGCAATTAGACAAGCCAAGCTATGACGTAGATGTGTTCCACGTCGACCGTACATAGGGCGTGCGGTGGGCTTGCGTTATTCGTGCGGCTGCCCTAAGCTCTTCTCAATGAAAAATGAATTTTCCCAACCCCCAAAAATTTACGGCGGCCGCACTATTTACACGGTCGCCGTACGGTGGCCTTGCGGTCTGTGTGACTACCTGTGGGCAACGCAAGGTCGACGCACGGTTCCCCTACGCCCGTCGTGCACCTACGTACGGCCTCCGTGGCAGTCTGCATCGACCGTGCGTCCACCGTGCGCTACCGCTAAAGATCGGAGTAGAGGTGTTTGCCTATACACAGTGGTGCCCCCAGAATCCGAATTTAATTCGTTCCAGGAAGCTGTTCGGATTGCAAAAAGTTCGGATTCAAAAATATTTTCCCAATAAGAAATAATGAAAAGTGAATTAATCCATTCGTGGACCCAAAGAAAACCCACTTTCAAGACACTTTAAACTGAAATTCCCCACGTTTAAGGTAAAATAGGATGAGTAAATGACCTTCGGTGGCGGTGTATTGTATGTAAACTGGTACAATCGCCACATCCAAAGGCCCACACAGGCTCGAGCTCCGGCCTGGGTTTCAATCGCTCGCGCACTCTGCAAGAGCGCTGCCCCCAGGGCAGCTCATCAAACATGATGCCCGCAGAACCACAATCACTTTCATCAAACGCATCGGGCTGACGTAATCATGGATATTAAAAATTACAACCGGTTTTGCTGTGAAATTCAATCCTTGCCCGACAGTCCGTCACACCACCTGATCGGATTGCTTTTTTGTTAATAATTAAAACACAAGATGATTAAACAAAAAAAATGAAGGTGAAAACACGAGGTAAGGCCTAAGTCACATTTGGCTCGGCGCCCGGAGGGTCTGCAAAATCTACGGACACTCGCAATTATAAAGCGGCCGCAGTATTTCCACGGTCACACAATGTAGCAGTCACACTTTTTTATTTTTCGGGTAGCCGCACGGCGTGTTTATAAATTGTGGAGACCGAAAACGTGGGGGTGCCGTAATTTTTTGGGGATTGGGAAAATTCATTTTTCATTAAGAAGAGCTTACGGCAGCCACACAGAAAACGCAAGCCCACCGTACGGCCGACGTGGAACACATCTACGTCATAGCTTGGCTTTGTCGAATTGCTACGGCGAGCGTAGAAATGAAAAAAAGTTATAACTCCGCAGTTATAATTCCACGGCGCCCCTACGGCCTGTAAAATATAGCCAAACGGCGTACAGCCGCCCGAAGGCCACCTCAGTTTCTTTGCGGCCGCCGCACGTTTCTGTCAATTCAGAGAGCGTACAGCCGCCTTATCCTCGCCGTAGAGCAAATGTGACTGAGTACTTTCACCGACGAACTGAATAAACAAAGCGCGAAGATGCGGGTCGAACAGGTGGGGAGACACGTGAACAAACATGAACGCTACGTTTTGTTCGGTTTTTTAAAATGTATTGGGTTTTTAGGGCCAAACTTTCTCGAAAAAATTGTTCGGATTCCAATTTGTTCAAACAGCTTGGCCGTTCGGATTCTGGGGGACCACTGTATATTATAGTTATAGTATATTCTGTTATATATACTGGTATTTTTTATTTCAGTAAAAAAAAGGACTGGTATATATACCCACTCGTTACCGTCCGTCTGGCCACACGTTCGCCTTAGGCCCCCCTGCGGTCGCCTTGCGGGCACCTTGAGGTCTCCTTGCGTCTGCCTTGAAAATTATATTGCCGCCGCAGCGACGCCCTAAGGTCACCGTGCGACATCAAATCAAAGACTGTACGGCACCCCCACGTTTTCAGTCTCCACAATTTATAAACACGCCGTGCGGCTACCCGAAAAATAAAAACATATGTGACTGCTACATTGTGTGACCGTGGAAATACTGTGGCTGCCGTAGAATTGCTAGTGGCCGCAGATTTTGGAGACCCCACGGCCGCCGTGGCAAATGTGACCTCGGCCTAAGCACTGCAGATGATATTTAGCCTTGAGTGCTATGAGATTGCCACCTTCTATTTTAGCCAGCAACTCTGTTTCCTGCAGCTCGGTAGCCATCTGTCTTATGGTCTCATCAGCTCCAAGTGTTCTAAATTCATGAAGATGGGCATCCTCTCTGACAAATCAGACCATTTTGGTCTGTCTGTTTTGTCATGTCTGGCGCCGAGGCCGTTTAATCCCAGAAGTGCTGCTTTCTGCAGCGTCATCCTTGTCACGCTTTTTGGTAGCTCTCTCCAACTTCTCTTTGCTGACCTTGACAGCAAGATTTGTGCCATGCACCCCAGTTTTGGACCAGTTCACTTACAGTCATGTCTTCTCCAAAGTTAAGCACCACCAACAATGTGCCCAGGGCTCTGTAAGAATTAACTTTATTCAGGAAGGAGCTGTATGGTTCTGACTTGTTCCCGCTTCTTTGTGCATTGAGTAGGCATTTCAGAACTCTGTAGTCTTTTCTTTACAGATCAAGCAGATGTTCCAATTCATCATGCTAGTCAACCTGAAAATAAATGAAGTTATTATTTTCTTATTAAATAATCATCCAAGAAAACATGTCACTTAACTTCTCCATCTGTTTTACGTTTTCTTTTCTTTATGTTGATGGAACTGTTCCGCCTAAAAAAAAACACCCTGAAAATAACCAAGCCTTGTTTTATTTTTGACCAAATAACCAATCTGACACTATCCTAAAAGGTATACTTGTATTCCTTGACCCTGAAAATGTATGTTTAGACACCAAGATTATGATCTGAAGTGGCTTAGAAGCTGAGATATTGATAGATATAAGTTTTTTACATGGTGGCCATCTTGACAATCCAAAATTGCCACCATGATGTATTCAGAGGAAGTGGTTCCTACCAAAATGGAAAGCTAAAATTATGGGTAGTATGTGGGGAAAATTTAGTGCTTTTGTCTGATTCATCCACACCCATTTGCTAAGCTGCCTGACAGACGTTTGAAGGATATGATCACAAACATTATTCTTTAAAAATAGCTGCGTGTGAGGGATGGAAAAAAATTGGCTCGGTAATTTAGAAAATACTTTAATCTGGCAAACGGCTCAGAAATCGGGCATTCTCAAATATATTTTGTTTTGAAACTTACAAAGGGAAACGTATAACCTTTGTAAAGCAAATCCAATAACCAAATGATTTAGAAATAGGTGTGAGGACAAATGAAAACCTGAAAGAACCTCCATAAGATATGGGATGAAACGTTGCCACCAAGGCACCTGGAACAGGCACGGCATGTCCACACACCCGTGGAGAGTTTGTACAGATCCAATTCTACCCATATGTACCACGTCCATGTGCTGTTTTCATACCTCGATCTTGAAGTAACTGTCGACTGTACATCCTGATCAGGACACGAACCGTACTGTACAGCTCGGTAAATGGTTTCAGCACTCAAGCATTCCAACAGATCACCTGGCTTGGCAAGCGATTACCAATTGTCGTCGATACAACTGTGCACCCGGAAATGCCCGTGCAATGTCCGAATTGGACAAATCAACACTTTTTTGGGGAGTCGGAACTGCTGATACTTTCAAATCTGGAGCTTACATTTTGTAATAATCTTTAGCTAAAGAGATTGTCTCGGTTATTCATATATGCAAATGAAATAAAGTCACAAACGTTGATGTCTCCGGATGATTATAAGCGTTGCAATATACCCCAGACCTTCGCAGCTATGGAGAACAGGTATTCGATAATATGAGTGAGGAAAGTGAAAAAATAAACTTCATCATTAAGAAATCGTTGTGGCCTGTTCCAAGTCAAGGCATGGTTGAGCAGGCCAAAAAACAAGGTGGCTTCAGACCCCAGTTAGTTAACCCAGAATACACCTTAAGACCCCAGACAGCAATGTGGCAGAGGATCGCCTGATGAAGGATATAAATAAATATGGCCGTTAATTATCTTCAAACGGGATGTTTTAATTAACCCAAACACCCAATTTTCACTCTTGCACTTTCTTGGAGTTTTCTTAGCATACATGCAAAGTTTCAGGCTGCTAGGTTTTATAGTTTTGGAGTTATGGAGGACACACACACACACACACACACACACACACACACACACACACACACACACACACACACACACACACACACACACACACACACACACACACACACACACACACACACACACACAGTCTTGTGTTAGTATAGATATGAAGCAAATTAGTAAATGCGAGTCGGCCACTTGCTTCATTGAATGAAAAGCAGATTTTTTTTTCCCCAAACAGTTTCCCACCAAAAGTCATGGGACACACACGAATCTATTGACAATGTATAACAAGCCTTGTGGTAGAAAATCATGTGCTGAGGTGTGCTGCAAAACCCTTTCGTCATACCACATGGATTTGATGTAATAAAAGAGTCACATCCGTTCCATAGAACAATCCATCACAGGGTTGTCTTTCCTTTTATGGTGATTTGTGACGATCTGCCAGATCGATGGGAGGGATTCTGTTCTCTCTTCCTTATTATTTTATGTGACCTTATTTCTGGAATAAAAATAACAAACGAAAACATTATTTTTAGTTCAACCCCATATACACAACAGCCTTAACACACCAAATGTTCCATGCAAGGTAATGATGAAAATTATATTAGGTCTCACCATATGTATCTTTCGGTAACGTGATGCTCTCTTCCAGTCCCCTTTGGGAAGATACTCAATGCCTGGCATACGATGTCTTCACAGCTTCAGATGAAGAACACTTGGTGGTTAAAACGTCAGATTTGAGCTTTGTCTGCTTGGCAGCTACACTGGTTGGTGGTGCCTTCATTTTTGAATTATATTGCCTGTTGTTTTCCACTTCATGATTGCATACCCTGGAGTCTATTTGTGCATGTCTAAGAAGGTTGAAATTGTCCTGATGGAAATGTCTATTCTCTGATAGCCGATTCCTTGTCAGAACTCCATTAACTCCTCACTGTGAGATGTGATGTTCTGAAACTGAGCAATGAGCGTGTGCTCTTACTGTTTATACTGCATCTGTTGATGATTTTCACAGTTATGCAAATCACTTGCACATATATGTAATTCTCATGACTGAAAAGGTGTCCCATGATTTTTGTTTTGACATTGTAAAATATATTACAAGCATTGGCCAACAAATCCAAGGTAACCCACATGTCCATATTTTCTCCATGTTACAAAGCAGCTTGTGCTTTACAAAGGTGTCTTATTATGAAATTTATGAAGAATGATACATCAGTGCCTTTGATCCAATATTACTGAGAGAGTCCTTGCATCCATCAGAATGACAACACACCTTTTCATATGATTTTGTCTGTTCAGAATTGGTTCAAGAAGAACAAGTTCAAAATCTCCAGTGGCCAACACAGAGCCCCAACTTGAACCAAGTAGAAACATTTTGAGATGTCTTGGAACGCTCTGAGCTGTCAACCCTGGGTTCGAATCCCAACAGCTATAAACTGTCATCCCAGTGTTTCACAGGCAGGGTGATTCATGAATGTGTGTGCCATCTCTCAGATGGATGTTAAACTGGCCGTCCCACCTGACAGAATCCCCTCACTACTCTTCCCCTCCTCTTCTCCTCTCTCTCTCCTCTCCTCTCCCACTCTCATCTCTCTCTCTCTCTCTCTCTCTCTCTCTCTCTCTCTCTCTCTCTCTCTCTCTCTCTCTCTCTCTCTCTCTCTCTCTCTCTCTCTCTCTCTTTCTCTCTCTCTCTCTCTCTCTCTCTCTCTCTCTTCCACCCCTCTCCATCTGGCCCACTCCTCTCCCTCGCCTTCTCTGACTCCTTCCCTCCATCCCCCTTTCTTCTCGTCCCCTACCTCCCCCTCCCCTCTCCACCCCTCTCTCTCCCCCTCTCCACCCCTTCCCTCTCCCCTTCCTCGCTCTCCCACTCCAGCCCCCTCACCATCCACCACCACTACCCCTCTGCTAAAGGGACTGTTAAGGAATGACGGTTTTGATTTGAATTTAAAATGGCTTCCTCACAGTGCAGCATGTATGAATTTGATTCAGAATGAGCCAATCGGAGGGGTGCAAAGGTCGCTGAATGTGCGAACATGCATGCAGGCAGGCCTTTGCCAGGTACATAGCATGGGTTTTAAATTCTCCAGCCTGGTTTTATGTGGAACCTGGTGGTTAAAAAGAAAATGTTGCTGTTTGTGTGTGTTTTATCTTTTCTTCTATTCCCCTCATGTTGCCTTCCCTTCCCGTTTTGCTGCCTTCCCCTCCCCTCATGGTGCTTTCCCTTCTCCTCATGCTTCCTTTCCTTCCCTTCACACCACATCTCCCCTCACACTGCCTTCCCTTCCCATCACACTGCCTTCCCTCACACTTTCCTCCTCCCAAATCCCCGGCCCTCTCCACCCCACCCATTGACATTTTAAGGTGGTCTCCACATGCTGTTTTATCGTGCTGTTTTAACATGCTGTTTTCACGTACCCCATTTTGTTCAATCCTGTACTATCTCCCACTTTCCCCCTCAAGAACCCTCCCAAACACAAGTCCAGAACCTCTTTCCCTCATGCTTGCTTCCTCCCAACCCCCCCTCACTTTCCCCTTCCCACCCGCCTCACAGATTGTGCAGCGATGTTTGGTGAGTTGTCACTCCTACCTTCCCCCTCCCCCATTTCTTTGCTCTTCACCCCTTCCTAGCTCCCCCATACCTCACCTCCTCCTAGCTCCTCCCTCTTTACTCTCTCCATCCCATTTCCCTCTCCCTCCTCTCTCCTTTCTCCTCTGCCCTCCCCTCTGTCCTCTCTCCATCCTCTCTCCCTCCCTCCCCCCCTCCTCAAAAAAGCAGCATGATGGGAGGGGAAGGGAAGGCAGCATGATGGGAGGGGAATGGAAGGCAGCATAAGGGGAGGGGGGAAGGCAGTATAAGGGGAGGGGAAGGGAAGGTAGCGTGAGGGGAGGAGAAAGGGACGGCAGCTTGACAAGTGAAAATGCTTTCAATCATCGATTGCGAAAGCAAACTTGTTACTGTTGCAGACGTTGGTTTCTTTGAATCTGGATTCACAACTGTCACTGATTGGTACTCTCTCTGGTGTTTATTTTTCAAATATTTTAGTATTATTAGACATATGAGAGAGAAAAACAAAGCGCTGAGCAATGTCTATTGAACAAAGTGAGTATGCAACTTTTAGACTGTCTTCTTTATCCTTCCTGTTCTCGTTCCAAACTGCACTTATAGACCTTTTGAACAACTTGTTATCAAAACGCTGTCAGTTGATGTATTGCCGAGCCATATTGCTTGCCAACACCCAGCCGAGGCTGGATGTTGGCAAGCTCAAGGATGAGAGGGCAGCTGAGGAGTTTGTGAACAGGATGATTTGGGATTTGGGGCGTCTGGGTGCTTTAGGGAATCCTGAAGAGTTGTGGCATGCCTTCAAGACCACCGTCCTTGATGTTGCCAGTGGATGTCTTGGAACTCACCGTCTGGCGAATAGTATCCTTGCTCTTCGGGTCCTCACCGAATGCAGATGAGAGTTTTGGCAGGGGCAGCTTGCAGCCTATGTTGATCTCTGCAAATCGTTCCATTCATGAACTGGGGTGCCCTCTGGAGGAATCTTGGTCTTTGGGGCTTCCCACTAAAACAGATCAATCTGATGTCTGAACCATACTCTGGAACTGAGAGTGCTGTGAGATGCAGTGATATCATCTCCAATATATTTCCAGTTGTTGCTGGGGTTCGTCAGGGGTGTGTACTGGCCCCCACACCTTTCAGTACTTGCATAGACTGGATTCTGGGGAGGATGTCAAAGACAGCAAGCTGTGGTGCATCGTTTGGGAATGTCAAGATCTCTAACATTGATTTCACAGATGATGCTATTATCTTTGTGGGGACTCTGGATATCTTTTTGGGTGCCCTCAAAGTGCTGAATGAAGAGTCGGAGCTCCTGTGATTATGGGTTTCCTGGGTCAAAACTAAGACACAGGCTTTCAATGACATCTTGGATGCTGCTATATTGTCTGTACCTGTTTGTGGTGAGGATGTTAAGGTCACAGAGAGATTCACTTGCCTTTGCAGTGATATTCATATCTCTGCTGGCTGTGAGCCTGAGGTCAATAAACGTCTGAGTAATGGATTCACTGGATCATGGGGTGCGGCGCTGCCGGTACCTGTGCAGGAGGATGAAAGTCTGAGTCTTCAGGTCCTTGCTGCTTCCAGTCTTGCTCCACGGACGTGAGACTTGGACTCTGACCAGGGATCTGAGATGGAGACTTAATTCCTATGGTACCAGGTCTCTTCGGAGAATCCTTGGCTATCACTGGTCAGACTTTGTGTCCAACGAGCGGTTGCTGAGAGAGACTCAAATGAGATTTGTTACCTGCATACAGTAGTCCGTGAGCGTCAACTGCAGCTGTATGGACATGTGGCTTATTTTCCTGACGCTGATTCTGCTCACCAGATTCTCTCATCAAGGGAGCCTTTTGAGTCAAAGGAGACGAATGGTTCGACCATGTTCCTCATGGTTGTAGCAAGTTGATCAGCATCTCAAGGAGATGGGGATGGGTCAGGCATCTGCCTGGGAGATGGCCAGATGGAGCTCCCTGAAGTACTGGCGGAAAATGGACACAGCGACGTGCATGCTCTCATACCTGACCTGACCTACCCATCTGTCAGCAAATTAATCAGCATGCTTTAGTGACCAACTATAAATGCCTTGCTATTAATTTAAAAGGAACTCACCCTTGGGGCATGTTTACTTTGTAAGTGAATTGTTTTTGCTGCTATATTGCAAATGGGATGCCCCAGGGGCATCTTCCTTCTCAAGTAATACATTACCAGGCTATGTGTAAATGTAACATGCCCAACAGGGACGAAAAACATTTTCCCCGAAAAAAATGCTTCTTTCAGTGAAATTGAAATTACTCGGAATCGACATCGATTCCAGTTCACCACTCAATTCCTTTTGATTCCTTGATTGGAATTCAGTACTTTGGAATTGATTCCGCCCACCACTATTAAGCACTCAAACATGCACTCCAATTAAGTGGTTGATAAGGAATGGTTGCCTGGGTCATACAAAACACCATCTGTAGACAACCAGAGTATCAAACAATGTGCAAATTGAAAAAATGAACAATTTTTTAGCAGTCGGAACTGCTGCTAAGTTCAATTTCGCAGTTTAAATTTTGAAGCTTGGTTCAGGTTAAAAGATTTCTTGAACTTATCGTGCATTTCAGCTGTAATGCATATAAACGTCCAGAGAGTTGTATTCACACATTATTTGAAACTATGGACATGTCTGGATGGTGGTTATCTCCAGACAGTGTTTGTCTCTGGATGTGTCTGGACGGAGTTTGTCTCCGGACGTGTCCAGATGGTGTTTATATCCGGATGGTATTTGTCTCTGGACAGCGGGACTCGGATAGTCGTGAGGATTCTCGAACACTGTTTATTGCCCGTCCGGATGCACACTACTACAGACTGCACAGACTACACCCCGTCTCAGGTGGCGCGAACTCCTATATTCCGTGCAGGCACGTGACCACTCCAAAACCACTCCTCCACGCCTCCACCACACTCCCCCGCAGGCCCAGTACACCACAGTTATCTCCAGACAGTGTTTGTCTCTGGATGTGTCTGGACGGAGTTTGTCTCTGGACGTGTCCAGATGGTGTTTATATCCGGATGGTATTTGTCTCTGGACATGTCTGGATGGTGTTTATCTGAATGGTCCGGATTCAAAATTATTTTCTGGCGGTGATGGGGAATATCTATCTATTACTAAAACTCTCATCTTGTATGTATGTATGTATGTATGTATGTATGTATGTATGTATGTATGTATGTATGTATCTTCCTGAAATACAGCCAAAACGGTACACAATAGCATAAAACTTTTAGAGCCACCTTATTCATCATTCTCCTGTGGTGTGCAGTATCAAGTTTCGTTCAAATCGGGCAACGAAAAAATGATTAAGAGCATCAATTCCCGATTCAGTCAAGTACTCTTCTGGAGAATTTGATCAATGCAAACAACCTCAGCCGTATTGTTCGCTGGAGTTATCTTTTTTTTTTTGAAATGATTTTTTTATCAACCGCCGTCACAACGGGAACCCAACGGGTTCACAGGTCGTCTAGTATGTTTTAGATTTCAACCTGATCGGACGCATGGTCTGGCACCCCAAATTATTAGTGTTTGGAATCTGGGTTCTTTTTGATTTTTTTTTTTTGAATGAGGCTCACTTGGCCGTGCCTGGATGGGTTTGAGGGTAGAGGAGTAGCAGTTAAAACCCGAGTCCTTTCCAGGTTCCTCCTGATGACTTCATCTTTGCTTTTTGATTGTTCTGGTTCCTTTTGATGACTCCAATGCAGCACCTGTTTCATTTGGTGTTCTATTTAATTTTTTTTAGTTCAAATTTGCCACTAGATGAGTTGGCTTGCACTTCTCAAGACTGCACGAGGTAAGTGTTCTCTGAATACCATCTAGTTAGATAATGTATGCCAAATTATTTCCAGTAGTTTTTAGTTCGCCTGTTCGAATAACAGAGAGCTATAGTGATACCCCCGCCGTGAGCGTGAGCGTCAGCGTCAGCGTATGCGTGAAAATGTTAAAGTTTTTGGTGCAAGTTATTTCGAAGCTTGCCATTCATTTAATGTGTGTACTAGGATGCTGATATTTGGCATGGAGGTTCATTTGGGGTATACTATTGATGTAGTGAAGTTGAAATTAAAAAAAATTCAAATGTTTTAAATTTTTGACCTGTTTTGAACTTAACTTTTTTGTAGCACATCAACGTTAAAGTTTTTGGTGCAAGTTATTTTTTAGAAGCTTTCCATTCATTTAATATGTGTACTAGGATGCTGATATTTGGCATGGAGGTTCCTTTGGGGTATACTATTGGTGTAGTGAAGTTGAAATTAACAAATGATTTTAATTTTTTTTTTAATTTCAACCGAAGATGGTGTCAAAGCCACCCAATGCTCGCCTGTTTATACTAGACGCTTGCCATTCATTTAATATGTGTACTAGTTTACTGATTACAATATACAAATACATATATTGCTTTAAAATTATTTCGATCAGACTTCACTGCAATGCTTTAAAAAAAATATTATTAGACTAGTCTTTTAAAAACGATAAATGTATAAACAGGCGAGCATTGGGTGGCTTTGACCCTAACTCTGGTTTTTTCGTGTGTGTGATCTTCCATTTGGGAAATCTCTCCAAACGAGAAAGTTACTTGAATTAATTAAGTTCTGTAAGTTAATACAAAAAACAAAAAGCAGGGTCCGTGAATCCGTGAATCTGTGAAGCCGTCTGGGAAACGATGAAGCCGGCCTTCGGTCCATGAAGACTATAAGCCTATCAATCATGTCCTGTTTGAACATTGTTGTGGACTACACAAACGTCTATAAATTACGTCCTTTTGAAATGTTCCTTTCACAGTGAAGCTGTGTGACTGCATATCTATTAATTACGTACTATTTGAACGTCAATTGTACCCGAACTTCAGACACATACGTCTATGAATTGCATACTATTGGAATGTACGTCTTGACGCTTTAGACTGCTGAGACCCCTTTGACCATTAAAGACCCTTTTAACACCCCAACACTTAAAACCCCTAACGACCCCAAAAAACATGAGAACCCAAAAGACCCAGATGACACAAAAGTCCTCAAGGACCCAAAAGACCCCAATGACCGAAAAGTCCTCGAGGACCCAAAAGACCCAGATGACACAAAAGTCACCAAAGACCCAAAATACCCCAAATGCACTGAAGACCCAAAAGTCCCTGATGACCCAAAGGATCCCCAAGACCCTTCAGACCCCTTTGACATTCACACCATTTAGACTTCAGATAGATTAGACAGCTTAGACCCTTGACCATTTGGACCACTTGGACCTTTTTATATCATAAATAAATGTCAGATAAATACAATATCACCAATATTACAAATAATTTTGTGCAAATAAATATTTGCACTGTATTATGCTTTTTGTAAATCATGACAACACAGTAAATCTGTGACGTGAATCTCTGCAATGACGTGTGGACAGGTAAGCGTAGCGAGCCGATCATTACGAGCTGACATAATATTTAAGGAAGACCTAGTTGAAGTACATTTTTATAAAGAAGAAATAATCTGATATGGAATATAATAACTGAATCATATATTTCCCAGTCATTTTACAGAACTTTAAATTGTTTGATTTTGTTGTCATTTCAGGTACATCCAATTGATTGAAGATGGAACAACCAGCTGCTTGCATAGGAAGGCCTGATATCGACATTGCTGGCCCAGCTGCAAAAAAATCCCAAAACGCTCATTGACACTGATTATAATCAATGCTGTATCTTATGTCAGAAGGACAAAGGAAAACTTTGAATTGCAACAGCTACAACCTTGCAGACATTAAAAATGGCAACAAATGCTTGGGAAGATGAAGTCCAGGAGAGGCTCTCAGCTGTCATGGACGCAGAACTATTCTTGACAGAAAAACTTCCAAAGTGACATCCTGAGTGCAGAAACAAGCATTCACTTAAATAAAAAATATCTTACGAACGTGTCAAAAGACAGAGATTCAGTAAATCCATTACATCACAGGCTTCGACAGATATTCACATGTTGCAGATCAGCTGGAGACACCAGGTGGGAATAAATCATCTTGACGTCCCACGACTACAAAATATGACAGTAAAACGAACTGTCATATGCTGTTAGGTTTATGATAACGAGGGGAGAAAAACATCTTTCTCTTGTAGCTGCAAAACAGTCGTCAGGTAACCTCACAACGAAAGGCACAATATCTAAATGCTCATCGGTCGTTCCAGCGTATCAAAGGATTCGGATCTCAAACAATAGATATGATAGCCTTTGATGTATGTTATCACAGATGATGTATGAACTGGTTTGTGTCAAAAAGTGTGTCTGCTGGGAACAATTGTGATAATATTATTGTAAATCCATATGAAGTAGCATTCGAGGCACTGCTCAGTGAAATACCCGACGACATAGTGCAAACTAATTGTGTGTCCCTTCTCATTAATTTGAGGGACATTTATCGAAAGTTATTGAAGGAAAATGGGGTAAAAGGTTATGAAGTGTGTAGATCTTTGAGCCCGAAGAAACGACTCGAAGCTTACGATGGGAATGAAGTTGTGTTTTCAGACTCTGTGTGCTCAGCAATGATTGCGATTGGTGTTGTGCTTGGGGAAGATTAAAAAAAAACATTCAACAAGAAGAGGTTGATCGGAGCAGCACGCATTTTGTCCTGGAAGCAGCAAGTATTTTGCGTGCAAGTGCAAAACATTGCAAAGCATCGTCAAAACAGAGTTTGCAAGACCTTATAGACATATCTCGTTGCACAGCTAAACAACTTCTACCAGACATGTTTAAAAGATTTGCACGCCAGCTTCGATGAGATACCACAATTGGTCAAAGTGTTTGTGAAATACATAAGCACACACAGATGATAAGGCACTTTGAATTGCACAGCTACTTCTCAGTGCTATCTGTGGAATCGAAACTCCTCGAAGTATTGGCACTGCATTCAAAATCTACAAATTCCACTCGCAGCAAAGCTCGTCACACTGATGAACAAACTGGATCAGAGACCTGGTTACAACACCTTCCACCGTCTTCTCGCATCTGTGTATAACAACATTATCAGCACCATTGAAGACAAAGGTATTTAAATACTTCCAAATATGAAACATGGACTCTTCACCCAATATACTATGGACAACATTGACTGAAGTGAAAAGACAGCTAATGGAGCCACATACCATATGCCACAAGCAATATCATGAAACAATCTCCTACAATGGATGAAACTACTGATGAAGCGAATGGCTCAGATTCTTTGGATCACGGTCTGGTACCAGACCAGAGTGAGCCTAATATACCCGAGTCACAGCAAAACAACACTTGAAGTGAAATCTGTTGACATCACACAATGTCGCCTAACAGCAGGTGAAAGAAAGTCTTCAAGATCTTTGGCGGCAGCAGATGATATCTCTACAATCATGATGAATGACAATAAGGGTGGGGAGAATTTGTTACTACGATCGGGCCTTGCCAGAATAACTTCGACTCAATGAGTAGATGGAGAAACTGATGAAGCCGTTGTGAGGCCAGGTTTCCGTGCCTTTTGTGCAAATATTGCTCAAACATTCAACACAAACAAAATTGGCTCCATTCCACTAAAACCACCTTCTCCAAAAAATCTAGGCATTCTTACCTCCACCACTGAAGGTAAAGGAGGTTATGCTTTCACTCCTCTGTCTGTTTGTTACTTGAAGAATGGAAGATTTTTCAAGTATATTGGTCAGTCGATTTTGTTATTGTCTGTCTGTCTGTCTGTTGGGTGGTCACGATATTACCGTTTTTCTCAGGTTTCCCATCTGTCTGTTTGTTTGTATGTAGTGGACAGCTCTGGAGGCTAGATAAGAGGAGTCAACTGATTTTGATGAAACTTTACTGGTAGGTTCATGCCCGGATCGAGTTGTAGGCTTTTGAGCACCGTTGCCATGGACGCCACTGTTGCCTAGCAACGGGACTTTGAATTTTTTGAAAAAATCCGAATTTTTTTTTTACAAAATCAAAAATCGCCTCCCGTGCTTTTATGCGCACTATAATTAACCTCTTCGTCAAAAAATTTCAGCCCGATCCATCAAAAACTGTATGACTCGTATGCAATTATATAGCAACCACTCATGTCGCCTACTGGCTTGTTTATCTGTCTGTTTGTCTGTTTGTCTGTTTATCACCTACAGGTCACAATTTTCAACCGATCTTCATGAAACTTCACTACATGGTAGAGTTTGTCATAAGGAAGAAGCCTATATTTTTGAGGTCAAAAGGTCAACAGAGGCCAAAGGTCAACAACTTAGGTGAGATTTCTAAAATCCTCAATTTTCATCTGATTGACTTGACATTTGAAGAGGATTTATATTTCAGGTCAATGAATTCAACGAGCCAATTATTTTTGAGGTCAAGATCGACCAAAAGGTCAACATAGGCCCAAGGTCAACAACTAAGGTGTTTTTTTCTCAAAAAAAACCTCAATTTTAATCCCATTGACTTGAAATTTGAAGAGGATTTGTATTTCAGGTCACTAAATTCAACCAACAATTGCTCTTGCGGTCAAAATTGGCCAAAAGGACAACATGGGCCGAATTTCTGAAATTGTCAATTTTCATCCGATTCACTTGGAATTTGAAGTGGAGTTGCATATTTGGTCATTGAATTCAACCACCAATTGTTTTTTATGTCAAATTTATTTAATGTATTTTACAAGTATCGTGCTCTGCACGACGTCTTCTTGTTTGTTTGTCTGTCTGTCTGTCTGTCTGTCCAGGATATCTCAAAAAGTTTCAACGGATTTGGATGAAATTTGGTGAGCAGGTTGGGTGTGTGACAAGGACGAAGTGATTCAATTTTGGTGGAGATCCGAATCTGGATCTGGATCCGATAATTAATTTTTAAGTGATTTTTCACCATTGAGAGATAGGGCCAAACTAATATATAGCACGATATCACAAAAAGTTGTGGACAGATTTGACGAAACTTGGCGGACATGTTGGGTGTGTGACAATAAAGAAGTGATTCAATTTTGGTGAAGATCAGGATCCGATAATTTTTAAGTGATTCTTCACCATTGAGAGATATGGCTAAACTATTATATAGCACGATATCTCAAAAAGTTGGATACGGATTCGGATGAAACTTGGTGGACAAGTTGGGTGTGTGACCCCGATGAATGTATTCGATTTTGGTGAAGATCTGAATCCGGATCTGGATACGATCGTTATTTAATTTTTAACGTGATTCTTCATCATTGAGACATTGGGCCAAAAAGATGTATATTTCCCCAAAAAATGTATTGGGCTCGACATGTTCTCATGGATCAAGAATTATGTAGCGGGGGTATGCGCTCTACCGAGTGCCTTTCTAGTTAAAACAATGACAGGTGTTGTGCTGCTATCGAAAGCTGTTGGTATGGAACATACCATCATTACTCCTGACCAAGCTGTGTATTAAATTGATTATACCCTACGGAAACAGCTTCCTGTTGAATTCTCTCATGTGATACTCCTGCTATGAGGTTTCCACCTGTGTCATAATTATATGAAGGCTATTTCGAAAATAATGAGAGGCAGTGGGGCCGAGGACATTCTTGTTGAGTCATAGTTACCTTTTGCTGGGACAGCAAGCAAAACCTTTGGTGACAATGGTGACGACTATCAAATACAGCAGGCTCTGATGATATTGTATGAAATAATGCTGAGTCTTCGATGGGATGCATTTGAGGCTTGGTGTGTTGAGCAAAACAAGAAGATGTTCTGAGCTAGTTGTATGACGTAGGAGGGTTGAAAGTGAACTGAATGGGCTTTTTGATAGCTCATGAAGACAATCATACATATTACTTGGTTATTTCACAATACGAACAACAACTGTGCAAAGACAATTAACTGATTAAAGCATCTGTTTCTTCTTATAGACTGCTCAGATAAGAAACATCAACCATTCAACTATCTCTTGTTATTGGAAGCCTGAGGACTGACAGGATGGCAACGACCTACGCACACTCGCCTCTAAGCTGTCTAGCCTGGGTTTGAATCCTGACCCAGATATAAACTGTCATCCCAGTGGTTCACAGGCAGGGTGAGACATCAATATGTGTGCCGTTCCTTGGATTGATGTTACACTGGTGTCCCATCTGCCAGTATTCATTGGTGGACGTTAAAGATCCCATGGTGTCCTTTGTGAAGAGTCGGCGGGCTCTTGCCTGCATGCTACATCATGAACAAAGACAAAAAAATTCGAAGCCTGGAAAAGAGTACCCCTCCAAACCTTGTTTAAGATGTGACAAGAATGCATTAAATTCTCCAATGGCAAATTTCCTTCCGTGAAAGAGGATATATGCCAATCAGCCAATTTATTCCTTCGTTGGACGTAGTTACTCCTTCCGCTACCTCTGTCAAAGTTGCTTTCACTTTAACTCAAGTTAATGTTGCTTTTACCTATTGTTTCTCCAACGTTTAAATATATAGCCATTCCTTATGTTCATCATATGTACGAATCCATACTCCTTCTTTCCTTTGTTCATGTACACAACTCCAACTTTCAGTCAAAATTACTCCCATCTCTAATCATAATGTAGGAGAATCAAAAGGTATTTCACCTGAAAAAAAAAATTCAGAGCCAAAAACTTGATTCATGTGTTCCGTATATTCCAAGCTGGTCTCCAAAGCCAGTCACCAACTGGGCATCCTACGTCGTGCAAAGTCCTTCCTTGGCAGACCTGAGCTCTTGACCACATACAAACCTTTTGTCCACAGTCTGATGGAGTACTGCTCTCCCCTTGGGCTGGTGCTCCCGCCTCTCACCTTTACCGGCTTCATGCTGTGGAAACCAAGGCATTTAGGATCATTAGTACCTCCGGTGATGTGGCTGAGTCTTTGGGTTTCTCACTCTCTCATCGCAGGCAGGTCGGTGGTCTTTCTGTCTTCTACCATTTTAGCTGTGGCCTACCCCCCCCCACCCTGCTCTGTCTGTGATCTGTCCCCCCTATATTTCCGCAGGGCACTCAAGGTCTGCCAAAAAACCCCTTCTGGTGAAACTGCTAAAATCAAGAATCACTGCTCACCTTCATTCTTTCATTACTCTTTTTTTCCCCATCTTTGGAACAAACTCCCACACTCTCTTCAATCCCACTCTTCCCACTGGGTCTTCAAAACAGCTGTTCACCACCATCTCATGTCTTCCCCTATTCAAAACCACGATCTTTTCTACCCCTGTTAATCCACCCCAAACCCACCTCCTTCAAATTCCCTGTTTTCCTTCCTGAAAGTCCCTGTATTGTCCGTCTTGTTTACCCCATGTACCCTGCCCCATCCCTCTCCCTTCCACAGATCTTCTCATGTCTCTGTTTCCCACTGTTTTCTGCTTCCCTCTCCCACCCCTCTTGTCTCCTGCCTTGTTATATGTAATGTGTATTAGCTCTTACACGAGCCTCCACATGGTATACAAGAAATACAAAAAATATCGGAGGGAACTCACAAGTGGATGAATTAGCTTCACACAACATCAAAAACCAAATTGATAACATCCAACCATATAT
>NC_140963.1:91061239-91146239 GCF_056783735.1 Eptatretus burgeri
CCATAAAGCGCAAGGTCAAACCATGGAGAATGTATTGATATAGCTCGAGAAACCGGTTGGCCAAATGATGACTCCTGAAGTAAATGCTCAAAGTTTCCTCAAGTTAAAGTTTGACCACGAAATAATATTAAAATTTTGTCTTTTTTTTTTTCATCAACTGCTGTCACAACGGGAACCCATCTGGTTCACGGGTCATCTAGTATACAAACAAAAGGCAGTGTGTGTGTGTGTGTGTGTGTGTGTGTGTGTGTGTGTGTGTGTGTGTGTGTGTGTGTGTGTGTGTGTGTGTGTGTGTGTGTGTGTGTGTGTGTGTGTGTGTGTGTTTTGTCAGTGTGTCTCCTCTATAACTCCAAAACTATAAAACCTCTCAGCCTGAAACTTTGCATGCATGAAACTAAGAAAACTGCAAGGAAGTACAAGAGTGAAAACTGTGTGTCTGGGTTTATTAAAACACCCCTTTTGAAGATAATGAACAGCCATATTTAATTATATCCTTCATCAGGCGATCCTCGACCACCTCACTATCTGGGGTCTTAAGGTGTTTCCTGGGTAACCTTGCTGGGGTCTGAAGCCACCATGTTTATGGCCTGCTCAACCTTACCTTAACTGACCTTGACTTGGAACAGGCCATAATAATTTCTTCATGATAAAGTTGTTGTGTTCACTTTCCTCACTCATATTATCGAATACCTGTTCATCATAGCTACAAATTACTGGGTACATTACAATGCTTATAAACATTCTTTTCTCTCTCTCTGTCCCCTCCTCACTCCCCCTCCTCATAAATGCAGCACTTTCCTCCCACACCGCCGCCTCTCGCTGTCTCTGCCTGTGTCTCTGTCTCTGTCTCTGTCTCTGTCTCTGTCTCTGTCTCTGTCTCTCTCTCTCTCTCTCTCTCTCTCTCTCTCTCTCTCTCTCTCTCTCTCTCTCTCTCTCTCTCTCTCTCTATCTCTCTCTCACCCCCACCACACACCCCTCCCTCCCACAGTGATGAGCAACGTTTAAGGCATTAATCTCCCCACCTTCCCCCCCCCCTTCCTCGCTCTTACCCCCTTCCTAGCTTCCCCTCCCTCCTGCCTCCTGTCGCCTCTCTTCCTCTCTCTCGAATCCCCACACCCCCCAACTTAGTACCCACGAAGTAACGGGGGTTGTATTTTCTGGAATGTATGTATGTATGTATGTATGTATATATATATATATATATATATATATGTATATATATATATATATATATATATATATATATGTATATATATATCTGGTATGTTTGCATACCTTGTCTGACAGTGATTTTGTTTGTGAATGTCTTTTCAGCTGTGAAGAACCTATGGGAAGGGTTTGAAGCAGTAAAGTGTTTACCTTTGATAACCTTTCTTGGCTGCTTTATGCAGCTTTTTCAGCTCGAAGAGCATGGGAGTAGTCGATTTATATATACATACATGGTGATCTATAATTAAGTCCTTATTTTAAATATATAAACGCTGTTATTAGTTTTAGGTAGAGCATTAAAAAAAAATTGAAAGCTTGTTTGTTGCCATTAATATTATTTTTTCTTTGCTTTCAGATTGATCCATTAGGTCTGAGCGATTAACTGTTGCTAAAAGAGCATGAATTGCTTACTGCACAGGATGAGGTTTGGCAGCCCTATCCCCCTAATTGTAGTTCAAAGATTGTGGTGACAAGTAATGGGAAGACATGCCACTTTGGATCCAAAAATGATTAAAAACTGTCACCAAAAGCATATAACAACTCGTTCAGTCAAAGACGTAAGAATATCAGAAAGCCATACGACAGTGAGATCACCAGATAATATTGACCGTGTACAATACATGTTCATAAGGAGCCCAAAGAAGTCGATCAGCCAAGCGTTGAGGGAGAATGTAATAGGTTATTGTGCAATTCAGGCAATTTTGAAGAAGGACTTCAGATGGAAACCATACAAACCTAATTATGTTCATCATTTGTTTCCAGATAATTGTGACAAGAGATTGGTGTTTTGTGAACATTTCCTTCAGTGGATTGATCACTGTCAAGGTGTGTTACCTCACATTATCTGCTCTGATGATGTTGTTTTCCATGTTGGTGATTTTGTCAACAGGCATAAATAACATTACTTTTCAGCAGATGATCCAGAAACGATTGTCGAACGCAGCCAATTCGCCAAAAACTGCTTGTTTGGTGGTAAATGACTTTAACCCAGCTCATTGGACATTACATCCTCTGCGATACAATGAACAGACAGACATACTTGGGAATGTTTCAAAACTTTCTTCTTCCAAAAATTCAGCAATGGGACAACACAGATGAAACATTTTTTTATTCAAGATGGTGGGTGCCCCCCACCACACACACTTCTCGATTGAAGTTCGCAATTGGTTGGATACCCACTTTCCCCACAGATGGATTGGGTGATGAGGACCAATAGAGCAGCTATCCAGGAGCCTTGATTTAACTCCATGCAATTTATTTTTGTGGGAATGGGCAAAAAAAAACAGTTTGGACGAATTAGAAGCTTCTCTGTGCAATACCTCTGCTGATTTGCTGGATGGGTTTCTCGGGTGTTCAATGGAAAAGATTGTGTGAAAATTGAAAAAATGTGGTGAGAACTCCGGAGCTTTTATTGAAATTTGATGTTAACAAATTAAAACGGCCATAAATGGCCTTCAAAGGAAAAAAAAATATTTTGGTGTTTTATTTACATTACCAATGTAGTATTTCCTTTCTTCCCATTTCTTGCCGCCACCATCATTGAATTGCAATTACAGACTGACAAACCTCATACCGTGCAGCAAGTCATGCTCTTTGATCAACAATTGATCTCTCAGCCATAATGGATCAATCTGAAAGGAAAGAGAAAAAATGTTTATGGCAATAAACAAGCTTTCAAACAAAAAAATAGGACGACTGGACCTATAGCTTATCTGGGCCCTGGCCTAATGTTGCAACCCAAATTTGGGAGAATTCTGACTGTTGGGTCTGGTGAGGAAGATTTTTGAAGGTATTTATTCGATTTTTCAAAATCTCCCCATTTTTCTTCTAAGGTAGTTCACCACCAGTACGCCAAAGGTAGTTCAGTAGTTCAGTAGTTCTAAGGTAGTTCACCACCACAGTACACCAAAAAATCCACCAGTACGAAGTCCCCCATTTTGACACACTTCCGGTCATGTGATTGGCATGACCTCCGCAATTTAACATCACGACCCCATCATAATATTGTAACCCATATTTGGCAGCATTCTGACTGGTGGGTCTGGAGAAGAAGATTTTTGAATAAATTGGCTATGGTCAGCCATTTTGACTATGGATGTTTGAAAGCCTGGTGTTGGCGCAGTGGTTAGGGCAGCAGCTTGGGATCCAAAAGGTCCTGAGTTCAATCCCCGTTGGGCCACTGAATTAATACACCAGGGGGTTCACTCAGCCTGTCATCCTTCCGAGGTCGGCGAAATGAGTACCAGTATACTGGGCCGGTGTATACCCCGGTTAAAATAGGTGTACCCGATCCCTGTGTCGTAAGAGGCGACCAGGGTTGCGTCAGGAAGGGCATCCGGCGTAAAACATGTGCCAAATCACAATGCGGATCATACGGATGATCCGCTGTGGCGACCCCTAATGGGAGCAGCCGAAAGAAGAAGAAGAAGGTCAGCCATTTTGACCTACTTAAAGTCATGTTCTACTTAAAGAACAAGATTTGCAATTCCTGCTTCCAGTCAGGAGAAAAACGCTGCTGCAAATTTTCAGTCGGATCGGCCCAGCAGTTTTGCCAGAGAAGTCGAAAAAGGAGACAGACGGACGAATGGCCAGACGGTGCGATGTCAATACCTTATCTGGAATGTAAATTCCAGATAAGCTAAATATTTCAATGCTAATTTATCCATTACTGAACTTTTAGAATAACAATATAGTATTTATATGCAGTATATATAAGTAGGGACTTAATTATAGATCACCCTGGTAAATGCATACTTCGTATAATAAGCTGTTTGTCTGGGGGTTACCATTTTTCGCAGAGATGGCTTAAAGCAATTTCGTCAACTTTCAGAGGTTCATCAGTGAGTGCTCAGGAGTGTGTAAGGCAAAAAATGTTTTCAAAATTTTTGGAAAAAAAAAATTGGATTTTGGGGTTTTAAAAAAATCACTCTATCATGCTTAAGCCTTTGTCGCTGTGTGAAATATGATATTAAATGATCCCTAACCCCATACCCTAGTGGGTATAGGGAAGTGTTTCAGGCCCCCACAAAAAAATAAGAAAAACAAAATTTGATTTCTTCAAAATGCCAACAGGATTAGAACAGCACCGGGCAATGCCGGGTACCCCTGCGAGTATCTATCTATGTATCCTAACAAACTACCGATACCCGTGCACATGCATGGGATAGCAGTACAACATAGCTGGTAGCAGACGACAGACCGTACACGGGGAATGACAAAAATACACATTGTGCAAAATGCAAGTGGTACTATGGAATGCCAAGACTTCCCAAACATTGTCGGCATGTCTGCTAAGTGCCACAGCAATTTCATAGGGATCGTGTGACGGCGAGCCGAGTTTTTAGTGTGCAAGCTTGGTCTTGTAATAGAGATGTCAGTGTGTGTCAGTACATCCATCTTTCCATCGGTCAGTCCATCTGTCCGTCTCCTCCTTAACTCCAAAACCATAAAACCTCACAGCCTGAAACTTTGCATGCATACTAAGAAAACTCCAAGGAAATGCATGACTGAAAATTGGGTGTTTGGGTTAATTAAAACACCCTTTTTAAGATAATTAATGGCCTTTTTAATGATCCTTTATCAAGGTGGCATTATTCTTGGTCACCTCACTGTCCCTCGCTGGCGTCTTAATTCGCCATTTTGTTTTTTGGCTTGCTTAACAATGCCTTGACTTGGAACACTGTATTAGTTTCTTAAAGAAAGATATTTTTTCCACTTTCCTCACTCGCATCATCTAATGCGTGATCATCATTCCTATGAATCGCTAGTACATTGCAATGCTTATAAATGCCTGGAAACGCTCATGTTCATGACTTTATTTCATTTCTGCATGTGCCATAACCTCTAGAATCTTTTGATCTCAGCCGAATTACAAAATTTAAACTTTAAACCGAAACAAAATTTAAAAAAACCAATAAATGGAAGTTTAGTTTTGAATTTAGAATGGCTTTCCCATCATGTAGCATATACAAATCAGATTTGGAGTGAACCAACTGGAGGGGTGCAAAGGTCACTGCATGTGTGAGCATGCATGCAGGCAGGCCTTTGCCAGATAGACAGTGTGGGTTTTAAATACTCCACCCTGTTTTATGTAGAACCCGGTGGTTTAAAAAATGTTGCTGTTTCGGCGCGTTTTATTGCCCTTCCCTTCCCCTCCCTTCGCACTGCCTTCCCTTCTCCGCAATTCACACAGCCTTCCCTTCCCTTCATATCATGCTTACCTCCTCCCAAACCCCTCTCTCCACCCTCCAGGGACATCCACATGCTGTATTAATGTACTCCATTTTGTTCAATCTTGTACTACCCCCCCCCCCACTTCTCCACAAATTCCAACACCAAATGCAAGTTGAGAACCCCTCCCCTCACACTTACCTCCTCCCAAACCCCCTTCCTGCTTTCCCCTTACCCTCCTCCTCTCTCCCCCATCCTCCTCACTCCCACCTCCCCTCCAACCACTCCTGGAGTGAATAGCGATCTTTGGTGGTGTTGAAAAGTGAAACTGAATCTACTGATCTATGGATCATCGAATGAGAAACCAGAATGAAATGTTTTGGGAAATACCGAATGGAAATTGCCAAAAGCAAAGCTATGGGGTATGTAGAGAGATGGGCACGTTATCCTGGAATGGCCGATGTGTCCCGGGATTCTTGAATAAGAATGCTCCAGGCAGTTTAACCAACACTTGCAGAGGTTTAAGTCACGTTTTCTTTACTTAAAACACTCTAAGTGCATCGGTAAAAACCATGCCTTTTCCACAAAAACCACACATCCCACCAGAGAGGGAAGTGCCTGCTCTCCCTCTGCAGCAGAGATGACGCACCACATGGTGGAGCATAAATATGCATGAGGCAAAACATGAATATGCATGAGGCAAGATATGCATGGAACATAATATACATTTTACTTTCAAACTTGGTTACATCACACAGGGTGGGAACTGAAGAAGTGATGTGGAAAGGGATAGGTGCCTGGCAGTGGTCGGTTGGCATTGTAAGAACTTTGGTGATCTTCCGTCAGGCGGTAGGCCCAAAACATGCCTATTTCTGTTTCGCAGCCGAGCTTTCATAATATCACCCTCACTCCTCAACAGTACTTCGGAGGTACAACAAGCATATTATGGAAATCTTCACTGGAGGAATTAAACGACGTTGCCGAGGTTACTATCTCCACTCACTGCAATATCTGCTGACAGAATATTCACATTGAATTCCCGTTTCCACCAATACACACAAAAAATTGCCCATTTCAGGTAAGACATATACGATTTCAGGTGTGACATCACCAATGTCAGGTGAGACATCTTGCTTATACCCCACTCGTATATAGTACCCTGTTAGCAGTCTACACAAGTGGGGTATAAGCTGACTATAAATATAAGATATACAGTATATATATATATATATATATATATATATATATATATATATATATATATATATATATATATATATATATATATATATTTGATGAAGTGGATTGAGAAAGAGCTTTATATATTTGATGAAGTGGATTGTGGTTGCATTCTGCAAGCAGTGATAGAAAACTGAAATAAATCAAGAATAAGTGATCATAATGAGCTCTTCATTTAACAGTTTACAGATCGAGTATAGCAATTCTTATGTAAAAAGATCAAAAGCTCGAAAATGAACGATTGTTTACAAAACGTTTTGCTCTGATGAAGGATTAACCCACCATACCTCAATCAATGTTGTGTTGATTTATTCATTTTTCAACTTTTAACTTCAGTTTTTCTTCTTGTCTGTGCTCCCCTTTTCAGCCACCACATGGAAGTGCGTACCCCTGATTTACCCTTGGTCAAAATCTAAGAACTGCTTTGGTGTCTGTGTTTGTTCGTCAAAGTCAAAGGGGCACTGGATGTCAGCCAAAGTAGCTAATTTCTTCAATGCCCCAGCTATCCCATCACAAGCCATTTCGCCATGGGACTTTGTGAAAAAGTGCTGCTCTGCTTGAACTCCAGAGTTGTGCTCTTGCATGCAGGTATGAGACCGTCGTGACACAGGTTATTTTTTACCCTACTGATGCTTTTGTCATCGGGACAGCAACCCCACTCACTAAGAGAAGAACCGTGGGTTCAGACACTTGGTGCGTGCATCTGGCTCAGCAGCCAGTGGCGCAAAGCCACCCTCTGAGGGATTATGGCTGAACGCCTCTAAGTCAGAATCCCTCCTTAGGTGTGGCGATACGATTGTGCGTGGGGCTTCGGCCATGACGGCGTACAATTATTTTTTTTATCAGATTCTGGTATTGTCAATCACAGTCGTCTGAAAAGTAAATGATTCATTGTGTCAAATAAACGTTCTCTTGCAAGAAGGTAACACAATCACAGTAAAGATGATCATGAAGACTTTTTAAAATTATTATTGTGAGATGACAAGTATGTGCACACAACTATGTACCCTGTCTTGATCACAATACTCCTCCACTTCCCACTGTCTTCAGCCAACTCTCTCCACTCTCCAACCACTCCCACCTTACTGACATCGCTCCTCACACAATCCTCTCATCTCAACTGTGGTCGAGCTCTTTTCCACCTTCCTCACTCCCTCAACCTATCCACTCTTTTTGCCATTCTCTCTTCCTCCATCCGCAGCAAGTGTCCAGCCCATCTCAGCTGGCATTTCTCCCATCTCCCCATTACGCTCATCTGCACACCAATCTCCTCTCAGTTCATAAATCCTCCTTCTATCCACCCTTTTCACTCCTGCAATCCTCCTGACCCAGTTGTTCTCCCAAACCTGTAACCTCGGGTGTTGTCTCTTTGTCAGTGCCACCGTCTCCAGACCGTAAAGGGAGGCTGGCATTACACACAACATCAGAACCTACCCTTTCAATTTACTTGATATATTTCTGTCTGCCATGAGTCACTCCACCCTCTTCCATGAATTTGCACCCACCTGAACCCTCCTCCCAGATACTCGAACTGTTCCTCCCAGATAATCGAACCTATTTCCCTGTCTGATCCCCTTCTCCACTAACCTGATATTCATATATTTTCACTGCTGCCTGACCCACATCACTTCAGTCTTCTCCATACTCATATTCAGCCCATGTTTCTCAAATTCCTCCTTCCACTCCCCCAGTACTTCCTGCATCGCCCATCTACTCACCACCATAACTGCCCTTGTCCACATACAGAATCCTCCCATACTACCTCTCAAGTTTACCTCCCTGTTTTCCAGCTCCATCATCATGATAAACATGAGTGGGCTGAGAGCACTTCCCTGCCTCAAACCAATGTTCATACTGAACTCCTCAGACATCACAGGACCAACCAAGACTCTGCCCTTCTTTGCCTTGTAAATCCCTTCCACTAACCTAACTTCTGCTTCTGGCACTCCCATACATCTCAGTGGCGCCATCACCATCTCTCTCAGAGTAGCGTCATAGGCCTTCTCCAGGTCCACAAATCCCAATGCCATCTCACCTTGCACCTCCAACCTCTTTTCCACCAGCTGTCTCAGCACGAACATCCCATCCGTCGTCTCTCTACTCTTTCTATACCCCTGCTGCCCTTCTCCGATCTCCATTTCCACACTCTTCCTTACCCCCCCCCCCCATCTAGAATCCTCTCCAGCACCTTGATGACGTGACTAAGGAGAATAATGCCCCTGTACTTACCTGGATCTTGAATATCTTTCCCCTTTAAATTAAGCTTGTCCTCTAATCCTCCAGAATTGAACCCTTTCTCGTACATACATTCAACAGTCTATTTGTCCAACTGACTCCCTCTTCTCCCACAGCAACTCTCATTTCTGTACACACCTCATCAATGCCTGGCACTCTTCCCTTCTTCATCCTCTTCAATGCCCTCTGCACTTCCTCCTCTGTGATCTCCATGAAATCCACTTCCCCCTCTACATAACACGGTAGCTCAAGCGAGCCGTTGCTTCCTTCCCGGTTCAACAGCTTTTTGAAATATCCTTCCCACACCTTCAATTCTGTCCTTCTCTGTCACTAGCCTCCTGTCACCATCCTAAATCACCACCCTCCCCCTTCATGTCCTTCCCATCCTCATCCCTTTCACGAGCCAATTTATATATCATATTCTTCCCATCATCGTCTTCCAACTTGTTGAACACCTCCTCTTCCATATTATTCCTCGCATGATCCACAGTTATCCTTGCTGCTAACTTCTTCTGTCCATACAGGTGCAGAAACCCCACATCTGGCTGCCTCCCTCTATCCTTGATCTTCTTCCAAGCATCTTTCTTTTCACCAATGCCTTTGCTACCTCCTCTGACCACCATACCTGGTTTCTATCCCTTGACGATGCACCCTTTCCTGATGTCCTTCCACACAAAACTTCTGCAATCCCCCAACACACCTCTCTGTACATCTTCTACTCCTCCTCCAAACCTTCCACGTCTTCATTAAGTTGATCATATCTGGCCCTCATCCTCTCCTTGTACTCTACGATGATGCTTCCCCTTCACTTCCACCACCTAATAATCTTCCGACCCCTGCTCTTAACCTCCTTCCTTTTCTTCATCCATATAAAAAACACCACAGGCTTGTGCTGGGTGGTAACATGCTCTCCTGCCACTGTCTTGCAATCCTTAACCCCCCCCCCCACAACTGTCACTTCCTTACCACCACCAAATCAAGTTCTGTTCTGTTGTCAACTCCTAAAGGTAATCGTGTGGTGGCTTTCCCGCTTTTGAAGGAATGAACCAGCTATGGCCATCCCATTCCTCACCACCAGCTCTTGACCCTCTCTATTCCTCGTCCCCCCAACCAAATTTACCAAAACATTCCTCTTCACCCGGCTCTGCTACTGCCACATGCACATTGAAGTCTCCACAACGCACAGCAACCCCTCCAGCTCAACCAATCCCATCATCCTCTCCAGTACGTCCCTGAATTCCTGCTTCTCTGCCCCAGCCCTTCCCGTTTCTGGCTCGTATACCGACAATTGACATAACACGCACCATTTGCCTCTACACCACCAGCCATGCCATAACTATCCGTCCCTCCCATCGTTCCACTCTGACCACCTGCTTGCACATCTCTTCTGATACTATTATTCCCACGCCATTACCTCTTCCATCCTCACCAGCATGCAACAGCTTGTACCCAACTCACCCTGTCTCCTTTCCATCTGGTGTCTTGCACACACAACACTATGTATAGTGTATAAAAAGTTAGCATTGAAAGTGAGTGTCATGTTTCCTCCAACAATATATTGCTTTTGTCACCCATACCCCTTTAATCACCATTCCCTTTAGTCAAAGGTGCAAAGATTGTATGATATGTCATGCTAGTCTATTGTGGGGTCAAGTATTTCAGGATGAAAAGGTGTTAGAAAAATGTTAGATCACGTTGAAAACACAAGAACGTTTGGTTTTTGTTTTTTTTTTGGTCACTAACTGTCCTAAAATGATGCGAGAAACAAATTACTTGAAGTGAGGAACTAATTACTTTACTTGGTGATCTTAGTGATCATAATACTATATATTAGGACATGGGCACTGTATCTTCATCAAATAAAGTTGTGAAAAATTGAAGTTTCAAATGTAGCCTGGATGAAAGGTAGGCCCGACTACATGGTTGAAGCTCGTCATGGAATTCAAACTTGAAAGTTCTGAAAATATTATGCAATATGTTTCCTTACCTGGGAGGTTAGCAGTGTGGTGCTGCTGTGATTTGACTTTCGGTAATTGTCTGTAAGTGTCTCCAGAAGCTTTAGACAAAAGCCAAGCGACTTTGCTTGAAAGACTTTGGCGAAAGCTTCTGTTAAACCCTGCAGAGATTGCTGCTGCTCCTGCTGCTACTGTTGCAAGTTACCCTGGGTGAGTTGAATCTGAATTTCTTCTTGAATCTCTGGTATAAGTTGGGGATTTGCCTGTCACTTTGTCCATATCAATCTGCAGCTGCAACCTGTTAAAAATGTTTTGAGTTTTTGTGGATTCGAAAGAAAAAGAAAAATCCAAAAATATTGAAAACCTCAAAATTGCAATGAAGCACAACAGTGCACTCAACTTTAGATTTTGTTGGTGAAAAACTAAGAGATCTGATGCTGCAACCACAGAATGGCCTGAAATGCTCTGTGGGTCTTGCAGCCTTTGCAGACATGCATTCTTGAGTGAATCTGTACCCTTCACTACATCTCCACCTCTCTCCTCTTCCTTCCTCACCTCTTCTTCTTTATCATCCTCACACTCCTCTCCCACTTTATACACTGTAATAAGACGATGTTGAGTCTCAGTTTAGGAGGTGGAGGCTTTATTGATCACCATAAAACGCAGCGTCAATTGGCATCGTATATCGCCATATCGGCAAGTTCTTCACCCCGATACTGAATCATCTCAAATGGCATACCCATTCATACTACATATCAATAAACCGCATGGTTCTTGGTCCTTTTATGAAGGCGGTTTGTGTTCTACACTGTTCAAGTGTATAATTCAATTTAAATAGATGTTTAAAGAGATGTAAATGCATATAAATAAATTAATTCGCAGGTTTTACCGCCAGTGTCTATGACATCACTCAACTAATACGTTATGTTAGTTGTTTGTGCTTGTTGTTTGTGTCCTTTATGGCATCCTTATAAACGGTAAGTTTCTGGTTTGGAATGATTTTCAATTTTGTTTAACTGCCAGGCCGGCTGACAGAGTTAAAATATTATCTCAGTCCTCTTCGCACATGTGATTGTGTCAAATTCAGAGCCAAATTGTGGTAAAACAGCAAACTTGTCTACCTATTCATGTTCTGATTCATGTTCAAAATATAATGTTCAGTTTAAATAAGTTGTTCCTCGACCATAGATCGTCAATCATAAACTGATCAGATTGACTAACGGACATGAAATAACTGTTTCACCCCACTTTTCGCTTTGCGTGTGCGGGGTAAAAAGGCCAGCTGAGCTTATATTTTCAAAAAATGTTTTCACTCTTACTGCTAATACTAAAAAAAATTTCACTCTTTTCACTCTTACTGCGAGGTAACTACTCGTTACTTAAGGCCCAGTCACACCTTGACGTTTTAGCCAGCTTATGCCGATTTTTGGAAAATTTGTGTAAAACGCTGGTACACATCGACTACGTTATAGGTACGTTTTGTATATGTTAAAACCACGCTGAAAAGCACTGCCATAAGTGGTAGTACGCTGGCTTTAAACGTTGAACTTTTGGGTTTTCCTCAAATTTTTTCATGCTTGAAATTTTACGACGTATGCTGGCGTATGACTCACACGTTCCGCTATGCTGGCCATAAGTTGTAGGCACGTTATGCGATCGTTGACACACGTTGAAATACGTTACTTGTAAGTTTCTCATAAGTCAAAACACGTCAAGGTAATGTTTAGCGTACCCGAAACTTATTTCTAACCCATGAGTAACGTTTTGTAAGCACGCTACATGAACGTTGTTCACACTTTGCAACACCTTACTTGAAAGTACTACTACTACTACTACTACTACTACCAACATCAACATCACTAAATTCTCTCGAACTACTACTACTACTACTAATAACATCGACATCATTAAATTCTCTCGAACTACCATTACTACTACTACCAACATCAACATCACTAAATTCTCTCGAACTACTACTACTACTACTACTAACATCGACATCACTAAATTCTCTCGAACTACTACTACTGCTACTACTACTACTAACATCGACATCACTAAATTCTCTCGAACTACTACTACTACTACTAATAACATCGACATCACTAAATTCTCTCGAACTACTACTATCAAATTCGTCTACATACGCCAATGTGCGTTTGAGATACGTTACACATAGGTTCAAAGCACGCTACTCATAGGTTCAAAGCACGCCACTAATAGGTTCAAAGCACGTTACTCGTAGATTAAAAATTAAGTTTCGGGTATGCTAAACATTATCTCGACGTGTTTCGACTTATGAGTAACTTACAAGTAACGTGTGGCCGACGTGTGTAAACGATTGCGGAGCGTGCCGAGAACTTATGCCGGCGTATGCGGAACTTGTGAGCCACATGTCGAGTACGTCGTAAAATTTTCAGCATGCTTGAAATTTCACGACGTACTAGACGTACCACGTAATATGCCAACGTACTTCATTGTTTTTCATCGTGCTCCTAACGTATACACAACTTACCCATACCGTATTCGACGTGTCCCAGCGTTTTAGACATTTTTCATAGGTCGGCATACGCTGGCTAAATCGTCAAGGTGTGACTGCGATGTTGACACTTCCAATTTTCAGGCAGTTATGATTTAAATCGGCGAGCGGCAGGTTTTTAACAGGCTATGCCACGAGTTCGTCGGCGATACGTGCAGCGCGCTATGACTAAGTTAAACTATCGTTGGGCACAGGTTGTGAATGCCGACAACAGGCTAAGCATTCGTTGGTATAAGTTATCTTTAACACAACGAAACGTTCTGTGCCCGTTACTAATACGTTACGCATACGATCAACACGTTATGAATACGACCAAAACTTAAAAAAAAAACCCTCAAAACTTCAGCGTACGCCAACGTTTTACGTGCATTTTTATACGTTGCCATTCCTGGCTAAAACGTCAAGGTGTGACTGGGCCTTTAACGGCTCCAATTATTTCTACCTTCTTGTGTGGTCGGTGGGAGAACATTTTTTCCTCATGTCTTTCACAAACTGGCTGAGCTGGCCTGATGATTGACTTAAGGTTCCACGAAGTTGTAATTTGTTCAGCATACTGTTGATAACTCTCCCCCACTCTGTAAAAAGACACCGTGGCATCTTTAACGTAGGATCCACCAATATCCAGTGCTAACAGACGGATCTTCCAGCCTCAATGTCCTTCTGATGGACGGTCCACACATTGATGCATTGCCCTGTATACGAAACACCAGGGTGACAGTTTACAGCTCGGTCAAAGTTCGAACCCAGGCGAGAGGGATTAGAGGAGAGTGTGCATACCTCTAGGCTCTCGTGAAAGCTCAGGAAATAATTGTCTAGTTGATTTTATATTTGTTTATTTATTTATTTTTCGACATTTTAAATCTCCCTTTTTAATGTGATGTTCCAAACCACACTTAGTTCATACTTTAATGTGCAACGTTCTTTTGATGTTACAGGAATATCATCCTTCATTTGAGGCTATATATATATATATATATATATATATATATAATCTCATCATTCTGTGGATGGGGACATGTGGGTGGGTACGGTTTGATTGAAAATGCACATTGTTGTTTTTCAGCTTGGAAACATGTTCAATACATGCCTCTCAAAACAAAGGACGTCAATCATGATGACACTTCCAAATGATTGTTTAGCTCAGTTATGACTACCTGAGTAACAACAAAAGAGAGGCAGGTGACCGATCGATATCATATCGTCACCGGTGAATGTGAGATCCTTCGAGTGGTATTTCTCTTAAAACTATGCGTTGGATTTCTCCAAGATAACCTCCAATCTATTTTGTTTACAGGGAAGAAACTGATGAAATATTTGATATACTCTTTCTACACTTGTCCCATACTGGTCAGGAAACTCCATTTAGAAATAGGATAGCAGGATAGCCTTGAGGTATGTGCACTCTCCTCTATGCTACAGAGCCTGGGATCGAATCCCAAACCAGATAAAAACTATAAACTGTCTTCCCGGTGTTTCACAGGCAGGGTGATTCATCAGTGTGTCCCTATGATGGACGTTAAACTAGGTGTCCCGTCTGTCCACATTAGTTGGTGGACGTTAACGATCCCATGGTGTGCATTGTGAAGTGTAGGCGATCTATCGCAGGCACCCTAGCCAATGTCCAAATTCCTGTCCCGAATACACAAGGGCAATGTATTAGTGACACAGTTGTGTCTCAGTCAATGATAGAACTACTGGGCTGAAACCAGAATTCAATCCCAATCCAATATGCATTCCATATTATCAACATAGAAATGTTACCTTTACATTCGGACGTGCCCCTGCATCACACCTTGCTCAGATTGATGCTGTGGAAAGCAAGGCCCTCAAGATCATTAACATCTCCTGCGATGAAGCTGAGTCTATGAGTCGATCACTAGGCCACCACAGACAGGTTGGTGGTCTCTCTGTCTATTACCGCCTCCTTTCTACTGTTGCACCCTCTGCTTTTTCTGGCTTACCTGCCTCCACTCCCCTAGGTTTCTGCATGGCACATATGGTCCACCAGTAATCACATTCTGGTAAAACTCCCAAAATCTAGAATCACTGCTCATCATCACTCATTCATGTGCCTGTGGAACCAACTTCCACAATCTCTTCAATGTCATTCTTCCCTTCAGATCTCCGAGACAGCTGTTCACTCACCACCATCTCAGATCATCCCCAATCCAATACCATGATGATTTTGACCCCCAATTAACCTTCCCTAAGCCCACGTCTTTCCAAATTTCCAGTTTTTAATTCCTGAGAGTTTGCTTCTGTATCCACCTTGGCCACACCATGCATCATCCCCTAACCCCCATTCTTCCCTACCTCTTCTACCTCTTCCATGAGCCTCGACTTTACAAACAAAAATTGTATTCACCAGATATAAACTTCACTATATCTTGATAGAAGCTTGCAGCTTACTCTGTACATTGGATTCACACAAACACATCACCAAAACGCATGGGCACGGGGTTCAGGTGTGTCCACCTATCTCTCTTCACTACTTCCAAGGGATAAGAACAGGGACGTTGTGAGCAAAAGGTGAAATCAGACATCCGCTCCGCAGGTTGAAGAATGAGCAATTAAACGATAGAATGATAAATTAATATTTTCATTCATTTAATATAGTAAGCCAATATTACTTGCAAGAGAATGACAGGAAGCATTTCTTGTGATATGGGATATTAAATTGAAGCCTTTAAGTTGCTTGACAATGAGGAGTGTGTTAAAAGGAGTGTCGGAGGTTTCATGGAGTGTTAGATACCTGCGCTGTACAATAACAAGAGATGTTTGTCTTTCTGTGTGTCTGCATCACCATTTTTCTCAGAGATAGATGGCAAAACGGATCTTCATCAAACTTTCATGGGTTCATCAGTGGGTGCTGGGGAGTGTTTCAGGAAAAAAAAAAAGTTTGAAAATTTTGAAAATTAAAGTTGGATATATATTTTGTTTAATCGCTCTATAGTGCCAAAGCCTTTGTGGTGACGTGAAAGGTAATATTACATGATCACCCCCACCCCCCCCCCCCCTTCCATGTGTCTTGGTGGGTGTAGGAAGCCTAGTGTTGGCTTAACGGATAAGGTGGCTGACTTAAGATCTTAAGATCTTGAGTTCAAGCCTCTGTCCACCTGCTGAATTCACACCAGGTGGGTTGACTCAGTCTGTCATCCTTCTGAGGTTGGCAAAATGAGTACCAGCTTACTGGTAACGGAGACATTGCATCAAGGGTACAGCTGCACCCCGAGGAAATGATGTGGCCAAGCAGCCACAGGTTGCACACGAATAAATAAGTACGTGGAGGGAAGTTTTAGGCCCACACAAAAAAAATGGGAAAAAAAACAAAATTTGGTTTTTTTCAAAATTCCAACAGGATTACAACAGCACCTGGCAACGCCAGGTACCCCTGCTGATTGATATATATTATATATGTAGACGCTTTGTGGAAAAAGGTCACAAAGACGATACTATATAACATAACAGGGTGTTTTCTCCAGCATGGTCAGAAGGAATCCCCACCACAAGTCCCGCACGGTCATCGTCCTTGGAAATGCTTCGGAAACGTTGCATTTACGGGTCCTTTCGGTGAAAGCTCTCCAAGCTGTCGCCTTGGGTCGCTTGCATTTCCACGATGAAGAAACCGGGCTCCCGCCCTCCCAACATCACCATAACCGAGCTCCTTATCAACTCAGATTCGATCTCGATCTCTCTCTCTCTCTCTCTCTCTCTCTCTCCCTCTCTCCCTCTCTCCCTCTCTCCCTCTCTCCCTCTCCCCCTCTCTCCCTCTCTCCCCTCTCTCCTCCTCCCTCCTCCTCTCTCCCCCTCGCCCTCTCGCCCTCTCGCCCTCTCGCCCTCTCACCCTCTCGCCCTCTCGCCCTCTCGCCCTCTCGCCCTCTCTCTCTCGCCCTCTCGCCCTCTCGCCCTCGCCCTCTCGCCCTCTCTCTCTCTCTCTCTCTCTCTCTCTCTCTCTCTCTCTCTCTCTCTCTCTCTCTCTCTCTCTCTCTCTCTCTCTCTCTCTCTCTCTCTCTCTCTCTCTCTCTCTCTCTGTCTGTCTGTCTGTCTCTCTCGTGGTGTATGTGCTCGTCATTGATGAATGGCGGATAATGAAAGGTTTATTTATAATCACATCACGCCGAACACGATGCACATCGTTTCGTATCGGCACCTCGTCAATAAGTAACCTGCGAGCCCCGAGAACCGCTCAGAGGGGGAGGGGGGGGGGAAACAACATCCGTTTTTTACGCATTTTCTGCGATGCTCTTCGTACCCCCGTTGTACTCGTATCCCGTCGTACTCGTACTCCTTCGTACTCGAACCCCTCGCAAGACTTATAAGGTGAATTTATTTACTTAAAAAAAAAATAAATTTTTGGACAAGCTCACGCACCTTTCACCGTGCAAGGAGCTGCGACTGCGAGGGGAGCCGTTGAACCTGTCGGGGGACATTAGGTAATCTTAAATATTTGACAAGAGCGCTGAAACTGTCGTCACGATGAAGTGTTAACGGAAGCCCGTTATTTAACCCTTTGGTTGCGTCGTGCCGTTCGGACCACCCGTGGGGGAGGATGTGCCGCGGTGCGACGATGCGTCGTCGATTCAGATCGGGAGTACGTGTTGCAGGGAGGGGATGCATCGCCTGGTTATATAGCAAGGAGCACGTTTGAAAAGTGCGACCTGTTTTCTTCTTACACCGTTTGAAGCTCACAGTTGATTGCGCGCACGACCATGCACGCATACTCGTCCGCTCAACTCCCCTCCTAAAATTAATTGACGCCACCCCCACCGAACCTCCACATGACTACTCGATGTAATAATCATTCGTTTGGCCATGCACGTGTAGGAAATGCCAAGGGTGGTTGGGTGCACGGCTCACCCCCCCGTACGGGGTCCTGGTTATTCGTGGCTGCGAAACAGTGGACGCAGGTGATGATGACGGGCGTTTGGGGGGGGGGCACCTGAGTGATACATTATGCGCACACAAACGAATGCTGAACATGCACCGTGTTTGAGTTGTGTCGTGAGTGCTCCGTGCGTCGAGCGCTCCGTGCCCCGTGCGAGGGAGCGCGAGCCGTACGGAGACACGTGCGCGGCCCTTTGTCCTGCGTCGCCGCCTCCCTCAGGTCGCAGGTGCGGATCCCCGTGGTAAGACGCTCGGCCGGGGTGCCGTGAATGGGGGTGGTGGTGTGCCTTTGTTCCACCACGAGGGTGAGGGTGGCGAACGGGAGGAGAACGGTTAACGTGACATGAGTCAGCGCTCCCAACAAAGGACGGCCTGGTTAAAATGACGGCCCTGAGGGGCCTCACGCGATGAGCGCGTTCCCTTCGGATCGCTTTTTACCTCACGACTCACTTTCCCGTCAGATGTACCGGCCGATTGGCCGCTGCGGGGAGACGGAGAGCGCCGGAAATGAGGCGAGCGGCACGCACGACTGAAGGTCGTGAGACCATGACGTCACAATGAGCGGTCCACGTCACGGCTGCCTGTGCGAACCCGCGCGCGTTTCAAACTCTCGGCGCATTTGTTTAAGAAGACGCGTCGGGGTGAGGCCGACGAGCAGGCCGCCGGTGGGAGGGAAGAAGGGGTGGGATGTTTGGGGACCGGCGAGTCGAGGGCCCGAGGGGGGCGTGGAGGGGCCGAGGCGGCGAAACAGGGACGTTTGGCGCTAATAACGGCAGCTGCGGATTAAAGGAGCGGCGGTAACCCGGCATGCGGGACGCCTCGACCGCTCGGATATCCACACGGCCCGCGATCGGTGTGGGCAGGCGCACCTGTTATCGATAACATGAGTGTGGGACACACTCGCACACCCCGGCCAGGTCACCGGAGCGCGCGCGCGCGTCGCCGCGCGGACTCTTCTTCCTCCTCGAGTCGCGCGCACGCGGGTTTATGGGTCGCGGCGTCCGCGCCCGGATCTCCTCTTTAATGAGGGGGCTCGGGGAGCGCCGCGTGCGGGGTTCGCCGGGTAAACGGCGCCTCCGCCGAGCGATAACACGCCCCTCGGTGTGGATAATGACATTGATGCCCGAGCGCGGGTGAGGAGGCGCACCGGCGCCCGCGGGGGTTTATTGATGAGCTCCGTCGATCGCTATTCACGACTCTTCGCAGGAAGCGGTCGGTTAGGCGGCGGATTGATGCGGGGAGGCGGCCGTCCCCGCGCCGGCCCTGCCTTTGATGGTGCGCTCCCGAAGGCGCGCCGGGCAGCGCGCTGGGCGGCATGACAGCGGCGGGCGGCGCGGGAAGCAGGGCTGCAGCGGACGCCGAGGCGGCACGATACGACAGCGGAGACGACTGGGAGATCGGCGTGGGAGATCTTATCATCGACCTGGACGCCGATCTCGAGAAGGATCGCCAGAAGCTACAGGAGTTGGCCAAGGGCGAGGCGCTCGCTAGCGGGTTGTCCATGCAGGAGCAGCGGCAGCGCCGGCGGCGGCAGAAGCAGCAGGAGCAGCAGCAGCAGCAGCAGCAGCAGGAGCAGGAAAGCTCCGAAGGCAAGAGGCCCAAATCGAAGCGAAGAAAGGCCGTGAAAAGCGTCCGGGGCGCAATGGTGGAAGCCAGCCAGAAAGACGCCGGGCAGCAGGGCCGTCCTGCTCTCAGAGACGTCGGGAGAGCCTCGCCTGTCGGCGGCAGCAAGGCGGGTCGACCTGGAGCCAAGAAACGCTCCAGAGGGAAGAAGGACAAGGGAGAGCCGACTGGAGGAACTGTGGCGCTACCTAGCTCGGCGCAGCAGCAGCAAACGTGCCGCGATGCCGCTCAGGGTCGTGCTCCCGAAGTGGTCAAATCCGCCCTGGAGACCACGCTGCTGGGAAACTGTACAGCGACGGAGGGCGACATGGCCAAGGACGCACAGGGTTCTCCGGAGGAAGCGCACGCGACCAAGAGACCGAAGACGGACAAAGTAAGTTTGGTGTAACCCCCCACCCCCTCATCCCCCTCCCAGCTGATCGAATTGTGTGTGTGTTTCACATTCCCGAGCGCGTTTGGTGTTCAGTGAGCGGGTGTTTCCCTCTTCCTCGTCTCTCCGATGCTTCAGTGGACCCCGTGTTTGGTAAGAATAACCAACTTCATGTTTTAACTACTCCCGAGTGGCCCGAGGGATACTTGGTGCGTACAAGGGGACTCACTCACTCACTCACTCACTCACTCACTCACTCACTCACTCACTATCCATCCATCTCTCTCGACTGTCGATTCATATAAGTTGCGGGTTTGATTCCCAGCAAGGTGTCACGCTCGCATGTCAATGCTTGTAAGGACAGTCTTCATGGGTGTGTCTCCCTTGATGGCGAACCGGGATCCGGAGGGATGTGGCTTTTAAGTGAACCTTCAAATCGCGTCTCATGGCTCGCCGTATTGATGTCTTGAAAATAAATTAAATAAACCACGAGATGCTGTGGGCGGGGCCTGTGACGTCACAGAACCCACAAACACCCAAGTGATTGTTACACACCTGTGACGTCACAGAACCCACAAACACCCAAGTGATTGTTACACACCACGGTGTCACAGTGTGTGTTAATCCCTACAGTAGTATCTCACGTCTTGTTCGACCGACATGGAAATTGTCGTGATACCTACAAAGGACAAGACCGCTTGATGTGATCGTGCAGGCACGAACGAGGCTTTGCGATTGCAAATCTCAGGGATGTCTTTGTTCTTGATCACCCTTCCAAGAGTAGTTGTGCTGCTGTTGTTGTTTACATATTTTTTTATTTGTATTTGTTTTTTTAACAGGTGGGAGGGATTTGGCAAGATCGTGCAGGTACGTCTGCATTGCCTTTGGTATTTAGCCACCTCGACCACCTGTCCAAAGTCGTTTTGCATCGACACACTGATTGGTGTGTTGCAAGCGAACACGGACATGTTGCGCAATAAGTTTAATTTTCACGCGAGATTATACAAAGGGGTTTGTGATTGCCTCTGAATTTTTTTTTTTTTTAAATGTTTTGGCTCATTTTGTTTCTTGTGGTATGACCGAGCGGACGTACTGATTACGGGGTCCAGCAGGTCTTGCACAAATGTTGTCGCTTCGAAAATTGCACGTTCGGCCACAACTCTCAATGAAGAGCATGATGACGACCTTCATTCTGAGTGGTGGATGTCGTGTGCTCCTTAATAACGTTTACAAGACAGAAATCTCACCAAGCTTTAATGATATATATCTCCAGCATCTGCCATAAATTGTTAATAACTTAACAATCAATTCCAATCTGGATGATCATCCGACAAAGTGGCTTCATCCCATGAAGTGGCTTCATCCCATCGTCCGACCAAGCTGTGGTTACGACGCCACGTCTCCGCCGTATTGGTAATCTAGAACAAGTTAGGTGTGGTCCCAGTTCGTTATAGCATGACCTGTGGAGAGAAGAGAGGATTGCTAATTCCCAGGGCCTGCGTCCATTCCGGGAGACAAAGCCTTCTGCCACCAAACCCTTCACTTGCTGCGTGTAGCCAAAGAGGCTAATTGAGCACACGTTCACCCACATCTCTGGAGTGGCGCTGTCTCAATGGTAGGGTTAGCCAGTCAATGGCCTATTGAGCCAGCTCGAGTGGAAATGTAGCCACCGCTCCTTCCTCATTGTTTGTCTCTGTTCAGAAGTCACCTTATTTAACCCTTGTAGTATCAGGGCTGCTTTTATGGGCACCGCTGTGAACCATGAAACGGTAACTATGTCACACTCTTCGGTGTCCATTTAACGCCCGCTTTCAGCCGGTGACCTTTTCTCACAAACTCGCTGTGTGCTGGCAAAGATCTCCCAAGGGAAAATTCCACGGGCGCCGTCTGGCTTTATAAATCCAGCGGCTCGAAAAGGTGTATGATGGAACTATCGATGTGCAATCTCTCTCTTTCTCTCTCTCTCTCTCTCTCTCTCTCTCTCTCTCTCTCTCTCTCTCTCTCTCTCTCTCTCTCTCTCTCTCTCTCTCTCTCTCTCTCTCTCTCTCTCTCTCTCTCCCCTCCCCACCAGCTCTGTAAATGTTGCGTTGGTTTCTATTTTTCACCCCCCCCCCCCCGCCCCTTTGGACCAAAACGAACCAGGCAAGCGTATGCCCACGTCGTAATCCTTCACGATGCAGCAAATCACCAATGGCGACATGCCAATAAAAGTGTGGATGATGCTGGGACTCAACAGGGCAAGGCTTGCCCAAAAGAGCATCATTCACTGTTTGCGTCACGGAGAACAAAGCACAGGGCGTGTGTGCGCAGGGCTGCCAATTGCTCGTGTTTGAAATATTTGTTTTTTTATTATTTATTATTATTATTTCTCTCTGGAGAACAGCGATTAATTATCCCAGTTCCATGCTTCGTACTGGAGGGTTGTCAACTACGTATGCCAACGCAAGCATTGGCTTGTATATAGAGCTGGTGCATTGCTTTGTTGCTTACGACATCTGATTCGTGATGAGCGGCTCATCCGCTCGAATCTCAGGTGCTCTCACGCCTTTGCCACGGTAGCACTGCTGCCAGGTGAAATGAAGCAGCTGGCATGCCATCTTGGTGAATCTGCCATCATCCCATGAGATTCCGAGGCAGTCAAATTACACTTCCCATCAACGTAGTGAACCTTTTGATTGAAAGGGTTCCTTTGTAAATACCACTTCATCGCCACCCTTTGAGACTCTTCTTTATGCCCCTCTGCCCCAGGAATGGTAACCGTTACAAATTTCTGACCCTCTGATGGCCGCTTCCGGCCCCGTCTGCAAAGCGCACATGGCTCGTTGAGAATCTGGCAAACCGTTGCGTCTCCACTTGGAAGTCTAAGCACCACATTTCAACATGAAACAACAAACATTTCAATTGATGCCAAGGAAAGTTTTCCTCCTATTCACTTGACAGAAATTCAATTGAAAATTGACCTCTCCAAGCAATCATTTCAACAACCAACGTGTGAAGTGTGGATAAGATTGTTTGCTTGGTTTGTTTGCACATGTCCTAATTTTGCGTTCTGCCACTTGTATGGCTGGAGTCCTTGTACATTGAATTGACGCCTTTGTTATTACTGAGCACTTGCCCTCTGTATGCTCGGAATGTAACACCAAAAACTCACAGGCTGTTAAAGATTAAAGTTGCTGCAACCTCAATCGTTAAAGCAGTAGCAGTTGAAGCCATCCAGAACTCATTTGACCGTGCCTGAAATGCATGCCTGACAGTTCACAAGCTTCTGTGAATGTAAGTCGTGCAGTAAAAATATCTGCTTTTTATTTGACTCGAACAAACACCGGTTTTATGACTCACTGAGTTTGGTTGACACTACTGTCCCGGTGTGACCTTCATGCGGCGGTGATAAAGCTATCGTTCACCACACGGCACTTGTATCAATGCTGTTTCGTTAATGCAGGCGGTAATCTCTGGTTGCTGCAATGTAATTTGGTGCTACTTTAAACGGTGACATTTCCGCAAGCGTATTGCATTTCTGTGCGCCCGCAAGCCGTGTGTAATGAAAAGCAAAGGTTTAATTGTAAGCACCACTCCAAGTGTTTCATTGCTGCCACAGTGTTTCTGGTGGGATGTGACGAGAAGGTGCCCCTTTGTTTTTGGAGCTCGGTCAAAGTGCATCGGTTTCTCAATCTCAACAGAGCAGGGCTGTACGACTTAGTGTTAAAAATACACTTGGGTCAGACTGTTATTGCAACATTCGACTTAACTTGAGACTTGCTGAATGAAAATTTGACATTGCTCGCAACTTGAACCTTTAGACCATGGGAGTAGCTTGTGCACAAAAGGACTAAGGAATTTGGAGATGTCGGTGTAGTTTGTACATGACTTGCAAGGAGTGTCGTGGATGAATCGACACCAGACTTGAGAATCTCGTTCGCAACCTGAACCTTCAGACTCGGGATCCCAGCATCATGATCCACTGGTTCAGATATGGTACGACCAAACAGACCGAAGGTACATTCGCCGGAGGAGCTGATGAGTACGGTGGTGGTACCATCCACATTTTAGGGATGTTATATGCACAGTATGATATGGAGTGAAGAGAAAAAAACAAATAAATTTTAATTGATTCTAAACTCTGTTTGAGACGGAAAGCTCCATTGGACTCGTCTCCAGGCTTGAGTTTCACCACCGAAGCTGCTCGACACTTGATGGAGGACCCTTTGCAGTTTGACTTTCTCCGCTGAACTCGCTATCGGTATGGTGAAAGTGAGTAGGCCATCATCAAGAGCTTCAGCTTTTGAAAGTGTTCAAAAGATAAGCAATGCAATGTTGTTTTGAAGAAAATCAGATGTATCGGTTTAAACAATCAACTGTGTGACCGTGCTCGTTCATTCTTTTTTTTTTTTTTTTGGTCTGAGTGAGTAAATCGTCACCTCGTCGGCCTAATGAGGCACGCTTGGCTGGGGAATGTCAGCAGGGCTGATGACTGTCCAGCAAATCTGATCATTTCCTCGCAAGGATGAAAGCCTTTCCAGTGTAGTCAGGACATGGCGGCGCAGAAGACTTAGCACTTGATATTTGTTTGCAATTGCCCTTGGGGTGATGATCCAGTAGCTCACAGCCTGTGTTCTTTGAGAAGGCTTCACCACTTAGTCGATGGAAAAGCTTGTGTGCGTTCATCTCTCAACCCTGAAAAGCAATTTCTTCAGATCCTGCCTGGGAATGACTCGACTGTGCTGAATTGGTTCTGTGTCAGCATCTTCAGAAAAGAAAATGTGTATTTTGACTCCACATTCAATCAAAACCGATATCGTTAATCAGGGACGGCATGTTGCCAGATAAAACACGTCTCTGCGCTTGCATTTCCTTCATTGGAGTGCTGTCTTGTGCCCATCTGAGATTACTGGAAGTCGGTGTCCGTATCCTGCTCATTGCCTTTCGAAAATTCTGCTCTTCCAAGCGAGCCGTTTGCCACGCATCTGCGTAACGGATGTGATAGCAAATTCCAGGATTTCATTTCAGTGGTCGTTTTGTGAACAAGGATCACTCCACATTTGAGTCCTTGGTACTACGGAAGTTGTCGGCTGTGTCTTAAGGTCCTTGTCGTCCTTGTGATGTATACATTTACAACCTCTACCATGAGCTTTGAAACATTTTGCAAAAAGTAATTTGTGGATGAAATGGTGGAGAAAAAGAGAGATTTCAAAGGAGTTCTGCACCATTGGAGTAAAGTGTGTGATTTAAAATGATGGGAAAATGTAGTGCTTGGAAGTGAGCAAGGCAGGTTTGCTCTAAATCCTTGACATGCTTGAAGGACGACAGTTTAGAGCACATGTGAATTCTGGTGCTCTTTTCAGCTAACAAGTTTCCCATGTGTCTTCAGTTTTAAAGCACTGCATTGCATGCTGTCTTGGTAGCCTTCTTTTTGGAGAGTGGTTTTTCTGATATTCCGACGTGGAAGCTCGGTTTTTATTCTCAGAAACCTTTTTTTTGGCCTGCCATTCATTATTCAGCTTGTTCTTCCAATGTTTGTAACATATACAGTTTGTTATTCCCTCCGAGACAACCAACTGTCTGATAAACCACATAGAGATGAGATGTATTGCTATTGATGTAATGGTGGATTCCATTTGCTTTTGCAGCGAACTGTGTTACAAGGTCATTTTGTGATGAAACCGGACCATGGCTTTCATGCCATTTGTTCACAGCTGGATGGAGGAGGAATAGGAAGGAGGTCAGGGAGAGAAGTGATGGGTGGGCTTGGCCTGTGGGTCAGAGGATGCTATATGTGATGCTGTTGTCTTAGGATGGCCGTAGCCCCATGGACACTTGATGCCGTGTATGTTGTCTTACCAAGCAACTGAATTTATTTATTTATTTATTTTTTGAGTTTTGCTGCTGCACCTCCTTGTTTTTCATGTGTTTAGAAATTTAATGTTCATCTACATATTGGAAATGGCCAAAATGGGGATATCTTGCATCCTCCTTCAACCTCTTTCCCTTCTCTCACCTCTTAAACTTATTTCCCTTCGACTACTCCCTCCTCGATTATCATACAAGTACAATTCCTTTTATGTCTCTTCACTCCCCATCTTCATTTCCTCATTTTTCTTCACTTCCCTCCCCCTTGTATTGACTCGTAGGTTGATACTTTCATCTTATTTGGGGGGGGGGGATCGATATGCATATACTGTATAGTGGGTGACGCGATGCTATGTCGATGACAAATTCATTTGACATTTGCATCTCGACATGTAGACCTTCGGACGATGGGCACACGTTTCGTGCGGCTTTAAAGAGAAACTGCTTCAAAAAGAATATTTGCCCCTGCCATGAGCCTGTGACATTACACACGATGCTCAGAAAAGGTCTCGGCTCATTCGTAGTGCTGCCTGTTGGCCTGTGGCTGAACCACCGCAGGGCTTTGTTGTGAGACTTCAGAGAAGAAAGAAAACAAAATGTTTGAGAATGCATGAATAACATTGGCACTGATGTGGGTTTTTGATCGTTTTGTAAAGAGCAAAGAGGCCATTATGGTTCCAAGTAAAAATGAAATAAAACGATAAAGCAATAAGTTCCACATGACTAAGACTGAGAGCCAGCACCGAAGCATTTTTTTACCAGTGATCCAAGTAAAAAAGAAAAAGCTTTTATTTTTCCTTTTTCTTTTGGAACGTCTCATTCACTTTCTTCATTATTTACTTGGCTGGGAAGCCACAATGCTAGTTTTACGATGTGTCTTGCAGTCTTGTCCAGAAGCACATCGACCCCAAGAAAGTTGCGACGTTATCACTGTAACTTGTTAAATATGCACACACCATATTATCAAAAGTTGTGGGATGTGCATAATTTTGTTGATGTTGCATCGCTATAACCTTGGTCTGTGCGGCCTTAAAAAATTTTTTTTGTTGTTTTACCACCCTGTGACCTGACCTCAGCCTGGGTGCTTACTCTTAACAGCTGCTACCAGTTTTTGATAGGTCAGGGATGGAATGCTCTTCTCCATTTCTCCCGAGTTCTTTCAAGATTTTGTGGCCATTTCTGTCAAGCTCTTGACACTCAAACATATCCCACAGACCCTGGCCAACATCAGATTTGAATGGTACGTATCAGGTCTCATCAGTCAACAAACCCGTTTTCACGTTTCGAGGCCTCAGGACACCTGATCATTGCACCATGCCTTGCGATGATGTGCACTGCACAGAGAAGAGAGGCACAAGTCCTTTGAACATATGACTTACTGAACTGTACTGATACTTGCCTGAGATTCCAGTGATTCTCGAAACGTTTTTGTCACATTATGGAATTTTGGTATGACAAAAGAACCAAGTTTTGTGTCGAATAATCCATTCCAGGCACTCTTCCCTCTTGAAGTGATTTTTGATTGTCCACCAGATGTTTGAGAACTCGATGGTCAGGGGCAGTGTCACCTGTTGTCTTTACTGTATTGGTACTTGCCTGAGATTCCAGTGATTCTCCAAACGTTTTTGTCACATTATGGAATTTTGGTATGACAAAAGAACCAAGTCTTGTGTCTAATAATCCATTCCAGGGACTCTTCCCTCTTGAAGCGATTTTTGATTGTCCACCAGATGTTTGAGAACTAAATGATCAGGGGCAGTGTCACCTGTTGTCTTCCACTTCATGATTTTCACCATGCAGTTGATTTAGGGATGGCTACGAGGGTTCACTCTGGCCGACGGTACCCACTCTTTGACAGCTAGCATTCCTCAATGGAACGTCATAAATTCCTTACTTTGGGATATGATGCTCTGAAATACAACATTAAGACTTTACGGATTATTTAAACTGCGTCTTAAGATCATATTCATGGCTATACAAAGCTGCGGCCAATTTGTGTAAATGGAGAGGTGCCCTCGGAATTAGTTTTGGTGAAATGGTCTATCATCCCCTCAGTATGCATGTTTCATGCTTCTGTTGAGATGTTAAACCATGCCGTTCATTCACTTTCCTTCCATGATGATTTGTTTTGTTTACCAGATATCATCTGTCGTATAATTTTATCATCCATAAGTCTTTAAATATGTTGGTCAGAAATGCTTATTTGAGCACACACACACACACACACACACACACACACACACACACACACACACACACACACACACACACACACACACACACACACACACACACACACACACACACACACACGGAAAGCTGTCTTGTGCTCGGTGATGATCATGAAAAGAGCCTTCAGATCAAAAGAAGAAAACTTCACATAACAGCATGATCCATGAATATGATCCCTTATCAAAATGGTCGTGGATACTTCGAGACCTGGGAGAACTCAGTTCCACCTTCTGAAACCCACATATGGAAATAACAACCAACCAGACACACACCATGGCTGAATGTGGTTTTACCTTACAATTCACCATGTGTTCATCGTACCTGAATTATATTTGAATTGTCCAGGTGACAATTATTGTAACAAATGTATATATTAGTTACTTGACATCTGTTCATTTGTTTCCCATTTGTTGATGGTTCACGCAAAAGTATGAAGAAAGTCGTGATGAAATGTGATTTAAGGGATATGGAAGCTATGCTATAATCAGGGGTTCATACAATTTTTACCTCCGCCACCGAAGGTGAAGGAGGTTATGTTTTCACTCCTTTCTGTCTGTTTGTTTGTGTACAGGATATCTCAAAAAGTTGCAGACAGATCCGGATGAAATTTTGTGGACAGGTTGGGTGTGTAACAAGGACATACTGATTAGATTTTGGTGAAGATCCGGATCCGGATCTGACTACGAGAATTTTTTAAGTGATTCTTCACCATTGAGAGATTGGGCCACAAACGATATTTAGCACGATGTCTCAAAAAGTTGTGGACGAGTTACGACAAAACTAGATCTGAGTTGGATAAGTGACAAGAACAAGCCGATTAGATTTTGGTTCAGATCCGGATCCAGATCCAGCCTCTCGGTGGGATACAAAACGTGTATTTTGTCGTACCTCTCAAATATGATTCAGAGAGGCTTTCTCCATTCCCTTTCCTTACTCATATTTCCTCCCAATCTGCTTTCCCTATTCTCTCTCTCTCTCTCTCTCTCTCTCTCTCTCTCTCTCTCTCTCTCTCTCTCTCTCTCTCTCTCTCTCTCTCTCTCTCTCTCTCTCTCTCTCTCTCTCTCTCTCTCTCTCTCTCTCTCTCTCTCGATAAATGATAACAACAATATTGTGTAAGGTAAAATGTACTTTAAGGTTTCTCATATTAATGATCTCAGTAAGTAGGGCAAACCTCCCTTGGGAGAGCATGTTAAGCTTGCTCTGATTGTGTTCCTTTATGCACGTAAAGTATCCCAGGGTGCTTTTTGGAAACAGTTGTTCATCGTGTACCTTGGCCACATTCCGGCCTTGACTACCGCTGGGAATTGGGCATCAGCAAATCACCCAGGATATTTATCCTTGTGCTCAATGTCTATCTGGTGTCCCTTTTCTTATCCGTCCTGTTTGTCTATTTGTCTTTTACTCTTGTCCGCTTGTTTATCTCTGTGCCATTGTCAGTATGTTGACCTCGCACTCTCTGTTTTCCTCTTCCATGAGCTGTGACCTCTCAAGAAAAACAACCTCTCCAATTGCAGAGTTGTACTCGTCAGAACTGATAGAAAGATGCATGTGTAACATTTATCTGTGTATCCCCGTGGTCTTCTGGGTGAAATCAACTCCAGCTGAAGGCAAAAGGCCTCCCAGTTTGATTTATTTCTTTATTTTTAATGCCTTTTTGACACTCCCTTAGAATGGTGACCTCCTTCAAGAGAAAACTCTCTCTCTCTCTCTCTCTCTCTCTCTCTCTCTCTCTCTCTCTCTCTCTCTCTCTCTCTCTCTCTCTCCCTCTCTATCTCTCTCTCTCTCTCTCTCCCTCTCCCTCTCCCTCTCTCTCTCTCTCTCTCTCTCTCTCTCTCTCTCCCTCTCCCTCTCCCTCTCCCTCTCTCTCTCTCTCTTGGCCAGTTTATACACGAATACTATGAGAGCATTAGAGTATTTCTCAGAAGCATCATATTACATGTCCATACATGCACAACTGGGCTGGCACACTGCCTCGCGTTGCCTCCTACCCACAATGATTTGCATTGCACACACCAGCTTTGCTAACAACATTGTTCCCCATCCTGTTTGGCACAGCTATTGTTACTGCCGTTGAAGTATTATGTATCTTATGTCGCTATTACAGTGTTGATTTAATCCATTAAGTTAGCAGGCAGGCGAGTGTCCGTGTTTGCCAAGATGGCCAGATGGCTTGAAGATTGCTTATATGATTCCCATCACGTTGCAATATGCTCTGCCTGGTGGAGAACATCTCCTTTGCGTGCACTGACTAGAGTAATAGTCTGTGCAGAATCGGTGATACTTCTGAAGGTTGAACAACATTTGTGTGGCAGAGGATTGTGAAAAGTGCGTGTCTGACAGTCTGGCGTACTCGCCTTTGTGCTCTCTTGTCTGGGTTCAATTTCGTTCAGGATTCCCAGCCAGCCCCTAAACTGTCATGTTGGTATTTGTGGGTACAGAGTTGCAAAACCCCATCCTCTCCACCCTTCGGAGGGGAATTTAAGCCAGCCGTCTCGTCTGCTCACATTTGCTGTACGGATGCTGAAGAGCCCATGGTTGCTTTCAGATTAGGCAATTGTGTGCTGCTTTTCTTGGACCAATTCTAATTTACTGCAGTGAATTGTGGGGGTGGGAGGAAGAGAATGGGTTATGTGGGTGTGGGGTTACTGTATCAGCAGCATTATCGTGCCTTTGAAATTGATCCAAACCCACAGCCAGGTATTGCATACACATGATGGTGTTTGATGAGAATGAACTCTGAGGGGAGAGGAGGGGATTTCACCAAGTCATGAAGAAATTATCATGGCCCAGTGTAACTCAGTATGGATGGTAGTCTTTGTATGCCTCCACTGACGAAGTCGCTGAAGGCATTATGTTTTCAGGTTGTCCATCCGTACCTACGTACGTCCATGATAATTTTCTGTTTTCTCTGAAACTGCTATCTGACTGACACAAAAGTTTCACCATAGGTGCGACTACTCATGTAGAATGTTTTAATGATTACTATGATGTCTTATGTCATGTGGTGTGGCAGCCATGTTGGAAAAAAAACGAAAAACTTTGGACCTCTGTATCTATGAAACCGCTCCATGGAAAAAAAAATTGAAACTTGGCACATTAAGTACTCCCCATGGGAAACAAATGTGATTTTTTTTTTGATGATGTCATTGGTGGCTTCGTTATGACATCATCATTGCATCCGTCAAACACTTTATCCAATCAGTATGAAAAAATTTAAGGGTCATCTTGGGCAAAATCAAAAAAAAAGGGTCAATTTTCAATCAAGGAGTGCAACGTTGTTGTTTAAGAAAAAAATGTCAAATTAACTGCTTCATCGATGCTGGTCAATGTGTTTATCATCATGCTATGGACTTGCTAATTGTTTCACGTATAATCTGTACACTTGTTCATCAAGCAAACCTCACTTCATTTGCATGTGGAGCTGAGATTAATCCTGTGCTGATATAATTCGAGTGACATTATCTTAATTTGTTGAAATGTTGCTGGTTTGGTTCCTCCGATCGTTTTTATTTTTTACAACACAATTGCAAGGCTGCCACATTGGATACAACCATTTGAATAATTTTCCGTTTTCAATGTATTCGTTTTATTTTATTTTTGTGCAGAATACAATTTTTTAACGTTTGAAATAGTTTATTATAGTGGGACGGCTTAGCTGATCAATTGTGCACTTTCCCTTAATAGCATGAAACTTGGCATGTGGTTAGAGTAATACAATACAAAGATTTTTAGGCCAGGAGCCACCGGAAATTGCACCCCGTATGGTGGCCATCTTGGATTTCAAAATGGCCGCCAGTGTGGACCTGTTTTGTTAAATATCTCCTTAACTAGTACAGATATCGAGACAGTTGAACCGCCTATACCTACATTTTATGGTTCTAGGAAGCCAATGGTGACGTAAAATATTTGAAAATTGTGGCTGCCAACTTGAAATCCAAGATGGTCACCATTGACAAACTATTTTGCTCAATATCTCATCTATCTATAATTCCAGCAATGTGTGTGTGTGTGTGTGTGTGTGTGTTTGTGTGTGTGTGACCGCTGTTTCTCGACAACCTCTGGTCCGATCTAATTGAAACTTGCCAGGTATATTGCTGGGAACCTGAGGATGTGCCTTTTCAAGGTTTGATATGAATCGGACAAGTGCTTCCCAAGTTATGGCCATTTATTTACCAAACCAATGGCAAGACACATTGTTGCGTGGGCGTGGCCGATGGGGAAGGGAAGCACAGCCGCGTTCCCCATTACAGGTTACAACGTACGGGCTTCCAGAGAGTAATGACTTCGTGTATTCTAATAATTTCTCGATTTCTTATGCGCATTTATAGATAAACACAATGCCCCAAGTTATGATCGTTTTCGTATTAGATGGTGTATAAATTTTGGTAAGATCAGAGTGCTGGTATGCTCCAAACCAGGAAGTAAATTGTTTTTTTGCACGTTTTTTTTTTTCGTGTATTCTAATAATTTCTCGATTAATTATGCGCATTTATAGATAAACACAATGGCCCAAGTTATGATCGTTTTCATATTAGACGGTGCATAAATTTGGGTAACATCAGAGTGCTGGTATGCTCTGAAGCAGGAAGTAAATTATTTTTGCACCTTTTTTTTCTCCTCTTTCCTCTTCTCTTTGTGTTTTTCCTTGCGATGACATTGGGAAAAGGCAAAATACGTTGGTGCTAATTGAATAATTAGCCATTAAGAATAAATTGCGAATAATCGTAACTGCCAGATGCGAACTTCCGGACAGTGAGGACTTCACTTCCGGATAGTGACGATTACTGTATTCTTTCTCGATTTCTGTACTTTCTCGATTTCTTTCTCAATTTTCTTAAACCCAATACCCCAATCCAGTCAGTGACGATTACTGTATTCTTTCTCGATTTTTTTTTTCTTGATTTATCAACTTACTGTATTCTTTCTTTCTCGATTTCTGTACTTTCTCGATTTTATTAAACACAATGCCCCAATCCAATCGTCGTTTACGACAGCAAAGGAACGAAGCTGCGCGTCGTGCACGTGCAATGGAATCTGACGAAGCACGAGCTGCTCGCTTGACACGCAATGCAACGCGCATGACAAGGCATCGTGCAGCTCAAACGGATGAAGAACGAACTGCTCGCTTGGCAGACAACACTGGACGCGAGGCAAGGTGCCGTGTTGTTTCTGGCACGTGGTTTGAAAGTTTTTTTTTTTTTGCATGTACAGCCACGCACGTACGGGCACGTGAGAGCGAAGGAATGGCCTGTGTGTTTGTTTCTGGCATGCGGTTTGAAAGTTTTTTGTTTTGTTTTGTTTGCACCTACGGGCATGCACTAGTTAAGTACTAAAGATATCAATACAGTTTTAATGCTTATACCTACGATTTAGGGGTCTAGGAATCCAATGGTGAGATTGAATATGTGGCAGCTATCTTATAATCCAAGATAGTCACCATCCAAAGGCTAACATAAACTATCATCAGTTAGCACAATATGTGAAGGAATGAACCATCAAGAAAACATCACAAGCAGTTGGCAAAAAACCATAGTTACCGTCACTTGACTTTTCTAGTCTCTGTTGCATTCTCCATCACAAGAACAAAGTGACGTGCATGGAAGTGCAGACTTATTACACCTGTAGCGATCAGTGCATCCTTTTGTGCATCCACACCAGATAAGTTCATTGCAGATCTTTGCGGCTTCCGGTATAGTTGGGGAGGAATTAGGGGTTCCCATGCACCCCCTCTGGGATTTAATGACACCGGGTTTTTTAAACTGCCAAGGGTGTCTATTAATAGATTTGACATGTTCCCAAGAAAAAAAAAGTGGCTCGAAGGGTCTATTCGACGGCCATCTTGGATTTCATCACGAACGTCAGCGAAAATTTAAACAAGTCATAACTTTTTTACCACATGTCCTAGAAACATCAATGAAAGAACTTTTTCAATTAATTGTGGGAATGTAAATCATGGAAGAACATTATTTTAGCGTTTGGATGCCATTTATTAGATATAAATCGAGAAAAACCTTCAAAATTGGACCATTTTTTAAAGTATCGTCTTGCATCACATACGTCAAATTGTTGCCACCTATTCGTTTTAAACGATAAAAACTAAAACTTTAGTCATCATCATCATCATCACTGTCACAATCAAGATAGGTTAACATATCCTCAAAGTCATTCACTCCATTTTCTTCATCCTCCTCTTCTCCTTCGTCATCTTCTTCATCACTTGTGATCAGAACATCTACAAGACTTTGTGGCAATACCGGTCCATCAGACCAGAGAGGCTCGAGGTGACCATCATCTCCCTCGACCCATCCATGCCTGGTTGCTTCTGGAACATCAAAGATTGGGATATGAGACTTGTTTCAATTGGGCCACACGATAAATCGCTCTTCTGATATGGGGGTATAGAGACTTCTTTCATGGTGGGAGGCGTGCCAGGTCTACCTTGGACTTGGTAGACGTGTAGACTTGGTAGACAGGCATAACAACCACACATGATAGACGTGTAGACCATTTTTCCAGCGCTGTTCATTCTCTGGAGGAGGATCAAATGTGCATTTCTCCATTGTTGGTCCATCTCGTTTGTATATGTGCAGTGGAGGTAGGGATGCTGGCGGATCTAGTTTGAGACTACGCTCCTTGGACTTAGAAATGGTTGGGAGGGTCCTGATTTGTTGAGGTTCAATGCCATCTTTTGTCTCCTGTATCATGATTCCGGCTGATGCATTGACACCGTTGCTCCCGTGAATACCTGTCAGCCTTTGATTATAATTATCCCACTCCGAATGGAAGAGGCTATTGCGTTCACCCCTCACAATCTGTGGGGTGAGCCGCGTACATGACTGGTCCAGCGCTTTTGCCAAAGCAGTTTCTAGCTCATTACCGAAATCATAAGTCTCACAGTTACCAAGTCGACTGAGAAGGGTTGTAAGTTGCTTACTTCTGTACATATGTCTGAGAGTTAGACACAGCAAAATGTGTTTTGGGAGTTTCCACTCTGACTTTGTGACAGAGCGACACAGGTCCTGTCCAATCGAAAAAAACCAAGCGCTCAGACTTCTCACATTTGGATGTAGGGTTTCCAGATATGATGAGATTGAGAAATTTCTGGAGTTCTTCTTATCTGGGAGCATATCTGTATTGACGGTGAGATCAGCTGCAGTCGGAGGCCATGGAAGATCCTTGCCCTCCTTGAATGCTCGACGGATGATTCCTCGCAACATTAGTGCAACTTCCTTTATGCTGTCCTTGGTTTGAAGCAGGAAGTAAATTATTTTTTGCACCTTTTTTTTCTCCTCTTTCCTCTTCTCTTTGTGTTTTTCCTTGCGATGACATTGGGAAAAGGAAAAATACGTTGGTGCTAATTGAATAATTAGCCATTAAGAATAAATTGCGAATAATCGTAACTGCCAGATGCGAACTTCCGGACAGTGAGGACTTCATTTCCGGATAGTGACGATTACTGTATTCTTTCTCGATTTCTGTACTTTCTCGATTTCTTTCTCAATTTTCTTAAACCCAATACCCCAATCCAGTCAGTGACGATTACTGTATTCTTTCTCGATTTTTTTTTTCTTGATTTATCAACTTACTGTATTCTTTCTTTCTCAATTTCTGTCAATTGTCAATTGAAACAGCTTCGCCAACTGTTAGAGAAGAGCTATATACCAAGCAGAACGAAATGAAACCTTGCTCATCATATTCAACCTTGTTGAACGAGAGTTTTGTTCCTAGATGTGTATGCTTTTCCAGCCGTCGCATTAGTTTCTCCGAACGATAAATTAGAATTAGCAAAAGCAGTTTCATCGAGTTTGGCAACATAGATTAAGCGAAGCGAAGAAAGTTGAATTGCTTGTTTCTGGATAATTACGTGCTGCTCTATGAAATCAACCACTTCATTGAAGGCTGCATTGTGAGCGGCAGTCAGATTAGCTTGTTCTGCAATTGTTTGAGGGTTCTTGCTGTTTCCTCGTGTTGACGCCCGCTCGAACTCTTTTCGGCAGTGGGAATGGAACTGCGTTTCAGCTGCAAAGAGATCAACACCTTTTATCCTCCGAAGAAGTGATTGATTGCCCTTTTCCTCAGCAAGAGCTTCAATCTTCTGCCATGCTTCAGTCATTGTGAATTTAGTTGGACGTTGTGTGGTACGAGTGTTTTTAATGGTCACATGAATGGGTCCCTCTTTTTCGCAGAAGATACACTCCGGGCCAAACACAGTTGCCGTATTTCCTGGTTTCCGGGGAGAGTGGTGATGAGAGTAGGCGGGTTCGGAACGATTTCGGCTTTTGAGACGATCTAGATTCTTTGAGAAATACTGATAGCAGCCCCTATGGTAGCCTGTAATGGTCAAATCATAACCATCTAATGAGTCTGGTATCTGTCGGCATACCTCTTCCATGCGGAGTGCAGATGAGGGTGATTCTGCCAATATCAGATCACGAATCTCGTGCAACACTGCCAGTCTCTCTATCGGGTCTGCAACAGTTTGCAATGCCATACATTTGTCATGTTTAACACCCCTCACCACGTGTATTAAGTATTTTTCAGTTTTGGTTGTACATGAGAGTTCACCAGATGCTTTGGTCATTTTTCGCTTTTGGCCACGATCCATGGTGAAACAAAGCTTCGTAAGGGCATAGGTCCACTTCTACCATTCACCTGTAAAACACAGAGACACAATGTTACTCCACTGACATCATGTAGTAGAGGCAAAATGTTTGCCAGCTTATAAAGCGAATCAATTTCGCTAACAAACTTGACATATTGAGACGATACTTGAAAAATGATCACATTTTGTCCAATTTTGAAGGTTTTTTCTCGATTTTGATCTAATAAATGGCATCTAAACGCTAAAATAATGTTCTTCAATGATTTACAATCCCACAATTAATTGAAAAAGTTCTTTCATTTATGTTTCGAGGACATGTGGTAAAAAAGTTATGACTTGTTTAAATTTTCGCTGACGTTCGTGACGCAATCCAAGATGGCCGCCCAATGGACCCTTCGAGCCACTTTTTTTTTCTTGGGAACATGTCAAATCTATTAATAGACTCCCTTGGCAGTTTAAAAAACCTGGTATCATTAAATCCCAGAGGGGGTGCATGGGAACCCCTAATTCCTCCACAACTAGTAGTGTTGTCCAAATCGGTTTAAACTGACCGTTGGATGTTTTTTCCCAACCCCACTCACTTGGACATGGGAGCTCAGGGCTGTGCATGTAATGCCTGGCCCCAGCATAATGCTCGTTGGTACACTGCACACCGAACATGCTGCACCAAAGCATGGTGTGTAGGCGGAATTGATTCCAGAGGTCTGCCTTTCTTTGCAAACAGTTTCTTTCGTGCTGTATTAATGTCACTACAGGTACTTGTGCGATCATACATCAAAATGACGAATCTTGCAATAATGCTCATACAGGACTCAGTTATATCTGTTTGTTCATGGTTGACTTCAGAGAGTGCATCTGTGAGCTATGGGAACGACTCTCATACAGCCCATGCAGTTCGCTTACCACGCCCAGCAAACGCTGACACTGTCACATCCTGTCAGTGCATGAAACATGGGGAGGGCCTTAGATTTCTCAGGGCCGAGAGCAGTGGCTATGTCATGTGCAGGGAGGAATCGCAAGCTCTTCCCTGTTCCAAAGGCTAACCATATCTTCACAGAAAGTCTCTGAGTTGCCATAAGTGCAAGTACGACAACATCTGTATCAACGGTTCGGATTAGGATCCATGTCACGGTCCTGTTGACACACCTTTGCTACGGCATGTCCAATGTCCTGATCAAACATTAGCAAAATGTCTCTGCCCTTTTTAGTTGCTCTCATGTCAGGAAAATGGGAAAGAATTTGCTGCTTGAGCCTTGTAGATTGTACGCGGCTTTCCTGCTTGATTCCTAGTTGGTCCAGCCTGGAGGAATACAGGTTTGATAGATCAGCAAGCTTAAATACAGGAGCAATGGTGGCATCCTCCAAACGGGTTTCCTCAATATATGTCACAAGTTCTGCAAATGCTCTGCTACAGAGCATGTTATCGCGATTCTCGGTGCCTTCTTGCTCCGTTTGGACCAGGGATGCATGATAATAGAGAGAGGCTAAGCACTTTGCATGGTATTTTGCTTCAAGAGCAACCATATCTCTGCCACTGAGACGTCTCAGCAAGTCATCATCTTCGAGAAGTGCAGCACACTCTCGAACACGTTTGTCTGTTTTGAAAGTAGAAACCTCATAAAGTTTCTCTTTTCCAGATGACCGCCCACAGAAAAAGCAGAGATCTTGAGAAATTGATGATGCAGAACTTGACCGAGTGCGCTTAGTGCAACACTTTCTTGCGACCGAGTACACCAGATGTTCCTTCACCTGCATCATCAGCCAGTATATCTTTAGAACACTTCCTTGCACGTTCCAGTTTTGTATTGTTGTACGTAAGCCTGCACGACCGATGCCAATATGCATTATGAGCAAGGAAAGCTGCCTCGACACCATGACTTTCGTCCAATGTGTCAATGTTTATCGTTCTAGGCAGCAGACCGAGGTTATTAAACTCGAGGAGATTATCAGTCAATGTTTTGTACCCTGCGAGTGTTGCTTCACCTTGTTCACATTTTCGTTGTCTGGGAAACTGAACCTTTTCAATGGTGTTCTGTTGACAAAGAATGCAGAGTTCCCACTGAGTAACTCGACCCATTTCAGCATCTGGCTTCGATGGATCCACAAGTTTGATGTGCTTTGCCATCTCCAGTTGCAGATGAACGGGCCTATGTAGGGTTGATCACTTGTGCAGTCACCATAACAATGGATGATGTCCCTGAAATGAGTAGATGCATAACTACAACCAGTTTCATAGTTTGATCAATATTTTAAATCATCAAAAATTTATTTGTCTCTGAAATGAGAGCAAAGTAGTGCGGCAGATTACAGCAATTTTTGAGAGGAATCATGCAAATGATGATACAAGCATCAAATTTGGCACATTTGTTCTCCAGGGGATTCTAATCAAATCTGCCTGATTGGCCATTTGAAAATGCAAATTTTGAAAAATTTGAAAAAAAAAACTTCAAAAATGTCAAGATCACGAATCAATGTTGGATGCTGGCTGAGATTGGTGAATGTTTCAGAAACATCATCAAAGACGTTCCAAGTCTGCCATGCAGTTTTCTTCCCTTTACCGTGGAAGGCAGACACAACGTCACATCCAGTGAACGCATGGAAGTATGGGATCCCTCTAGCTTTCTCAGGCCCTATTGCAGAAACTACCTCATGGACTGGAATCCATCGCACCTTGGCTCCTTGGCCAAAGGCAATCCACATGTTCTCAAGACCTAGTTCCTGCAAGGATGGCAGTACAGATATTGCTATGACTAGTACGTCTGTGTCATTAGCCTTGATGATAATGGACTTGCTACCATCCGTCGTTGCATCCCTGGTGTGTACAAATATTTGAGTGTCAGCTTCTTCATGACAACATGGAGACACAGCATCCAGTGACTTCCTTGTGTTGCTAATGGCATCTTCTCCTTTTGTGACAATGACTGTGCTTGTCATCTGTGCTTCACACATCTTTTCCGCAAGGAAGTGAAACAGCTCAGTCTTGTTGCTGTCATCTCGAAGAAAGCTTCTCCAGTTACTTGGGGTCTTACTGGTTCCTGTCACTCTTCTGCTGATTCCTTGCCACCTTTTTGACCTTGCCTCAGACTTCAGACTTGACTTCTTGTACACATCAAACACTACGTCCACCCTCTCGTACATGGCACCATAGGATTCCACCTTTGGGATGATGTCTTCTTTAGCAAAGTCATCAAATATCTTTGAAGTGCGTGGAGGTAGGGTATTGATAAGTGCTGAGCCATCAATGATGACTGCATCTCCTCTTGGTTCTCTGTCTGGGATGTTCACTTGCGCTTCAAGAATTTCAGCCAGCTGTGACTTCAAATTATTTTGAAGTTTTTTTTTTTTTTGCAAATTTTTAAAAATTTGGATTTTCAAATGGCCAATCGGGCAGATTTGATCAGAAAGCCCTGCAGAACAGAAATGCCAAATTTGATGCTTACATCATAATTTGCACGATTTTTCAACTATCTACTACACTATAGACCTTTAGAGCAAAATAGCTGTGGATGGCAGGATTTCAAGATGGCAGCCACAATTTTCAAATATTTTATGCCACCGTTGGATTTCTAGACCCCTAAAATGTGGGTATAGGCATTAAAACAGTGTTGATATGTTTACTAGTTTATGAGATGGTGAGCAAAATAGCTTGTCAATGGTGGCCATCTTGGATTTCAAGATGGCAGCCACAATTTTCAAACATTTAATGTCACCATTGCATTCCTCGAGCCCTAAAATGTAGTTATAGGCATTTCAACTGTCTCGATATCTGTACTAGTTTCGGAGATATTTAACAAAACAGGTCCACAGTGGCGGCCATTTTGAAATCCAAGATGGCCGCCATACAGGGTTCAATTTCCGGTTGCCCCTGGACTAAAAATCATTGTATGATGTTACTCTAACCATGTGCCAAGTTTCATGCTTTTAAGGGAAAGTGCACAATTAACCTGTTTTTCGGAGCTAAGCCACCCCACCATTAGCATTCTCTCGTACCTGGGCACCAAATGTAACCCTTGTTTTCAATGGTGGTGTTGAGGGTGTTCGGAGTTGCTGTTGTGATTTATTTTATATATTATCGATCGCTTTGAAGCTGACATAATTTGTGAACCTCAGAACGAGGGATTTAAACTCGAGTTTTCATTGAAATAATCAGATATTGTTTGTGACACTTATCCAATTTTAAAATGGGTTTTTTTTTTTCTTTTTAGCACAAATTATTATATGATTTTTTTTTTTTTTTGTTAAATAGAAAGTGGCTTGGCACATGTAAATTGTACCTCAAAGCTCCAAATATCTCGCTATGACGTTGCTAGAGCATGTTACAAGTGGTGGTGTGTGAGACACTCTTGATTAATAATGCATTGGTGTGAGGAACCATGGAAGTTAACCTCAGACATGCTGGAAAACGCCTCGAAAGGAAGGCACTAATGAGGCTTCATGAGAGATCTCTAGACCTCGGAGCAAAGCCGTGTTGCCAACGGAGGATAAACGACACCTCAGCCTGTCGCCCAGCAGTCTTCCTTGTGCGTGGGGGCTTCGCTCGTTTAGAATCATCTTCTCACTGAGTAGGCTGTCAGCATGTTTGTGGCTTGTTTGGCCTAACACGAACCTGATGTTTTTTTTTCCCCCACCTTGTACTTCTGTAGTCTCCTAGCTTTAAAAGCAAGATAGATCAAATTGTAATTGAGGGATGCAAGAAACTTTGAACATTTTGCTTGTCAAGCTTGTATTGAAAATCCAATAATCCTTATTCTTTTCCTTATTTCATGGTTAATATCACCATTCACATAATATTCATTTTATTCACAGAAGTTGCATTGCAAAGACAGTATTTGATTATTACTGTTTTGTAGGGCAGATGGTGATGACACTTGAGTTGGCATTTCAGAAGTTGTGTGTTGGAGTTCAGTTGATGGCAGCAGTATTAAAGACTCAGTACATAAGCATGTAGAAACCAAGCTCGCCACAGGAGAATTACCAAGTCACTATTACATTATTGATTAAAAAAACCACCTGGCACAGATGATGCAGTCTGCTTATTCCATCTGGCCTGGTTTTATAATTGGCACCAGTCCACACCTTGTGGTTGACTCTCAAATATCCTTAGGGAACCTTTGGGTGGGCAATAAATACTGAATATGAAAGTGCTTCCTATGAATTTTAAATATATTTGGACCAATGAAATACTATCTGTAAAATGTAAAATTGGCTGAACTTCGATGCCTGTCACGGCAGCCCAAAGTGTGTGTGTGTGTGTGTGTGTGTGTGTGTGTGTGTGTGTGTGTGTGTGTGTGTGTGTGTGTGTGTGTGACAATGTGTGCACTAGTGCCAGTCATATATCAGGCCAGATGGAGTAAGCCATCCATGATCTGTGGGTGGCTGACTCCATCGGTGTTTGTGTGTTCATTTTGGCAATTTTATTTATATCTTCTTCTTCTTCTTCTTTCGGCTGCTCCCGTTAGGGGTCGCCACAGCGGATCATCCGTATGATCCGCATCGTGATTTGGCACATGTTTTACGCCGGATTCCCTTCCTGACGCAACCCTGGTCGCCTCTTACGACACAGGGATATGGTACACCTATTTTAACTGGGGTATACACCGGCCCAGTACACTGGTACTCATTTCGCCGACCTCGGAAGGATGACAGGCTGAGTCAGCCCCCTGGTGTATTAATTCAGTGGCCCAACGGGGCTTGAACTCAGGACCTCTTGGATCCCAAGCCGCTGCCCTAACCACTGCGCCAACACCAGGCTGGCAATTATATATATATATATATATATATATATATATATATATATATATATATATATATACATATATATATATATATATATACATACATACATACATACATACATACATACATACATACATACATACATACATACATACATACATACATACATACATACATACATACATACATACATACATACATACACACACAAACAGATCCGGGGTTCGGGGCTCGCCACAAGGGGAAGCACTCGGGTCCCTCCTGAACTTCTAGTCTTGGGGCTGCCGGGCACAGATAACTCATAAGACCGTGCACCGGCGGGTTGCCAAGCAACCATAAATGCTGATTGGCATTGCCAATCCTGGCAGAGTTACACTACCTCGCATGATACCTTACCTGTGGACGGCTGAGTCAATTGGGATATCGTGTCCTCAGCTTTTACTCGGATTACTGCTGAGTGGTACAGTTAGTGTGTACTGGCTAACAAAGCAAATCAGGTGGGCTCCAACTTCCTGTCTAACTATACTTGTGCACTGTCAGACCAATAAAGGAAAAGACAACTGAGACAGATTGGAAATAACAACAAACAATTATTTATTACACACACACAAGCAAAGAATCATTTAAAAGCAGGTATTTACAAACAAGAAAGCAAAAAGGCACATAAGAGCAGATTTAACCGTAACATCTATTCTTCTTATTCAGTCTTACTTTCACAAAAGACTTTGCCATCATTCATTCAGGGGAGAAGAATAAAACAAGAACTTGGAAAGAAAAGAATAGTAAAGTATGGAGAAAAGAAAAGCAGTCTTTTCTTTTCTCCCTCACTTCACACCACCCAAATATCCAAGAGAACGCAGAGGAAAATTGATGGGGAAGATGGGCAGTGGGGATGTGTGATGGGACTCAGCCGTATCCCTGGGGTTCCCAGACCCAGTAGGTGTGTCCTCTCCGGCATCCCAGATATGCGAGCTTGATGTGTCACTCGTCCTCCTCTGCATCAGCTTCTTCCTCCTCAGGCCTGCTGCTCACGAGCTCTTTTCGTCCCGGCTCGTTCAAGCCTGTCCCATGCACTTTTGCTTTCTGCTTCTCTCAGCCTTCTTCTCATGAGCTCTTTTCCTTCTTCTCGAGCTCTTTTCGACCCGGCTCGCGCAAGCCTTCCCTGTTCACTTCTGCCGTTTCTTCTTCTTCACATCGCTCTTTTTTTCCTTCTCTGTCTCTCATTGGTCTTCTCCATCTCCACAGACGATGGGGGCGGGTTCATGGCATTGCTTGTAGAAAAGGCCACGTCATTCTAAGGAAATGCTTGCTACAGCATTCGTCCCTCCCTTTCCGCACCCAAGGCCGTGACCGAAGCCCCCGCCCCCTCCCTCGTGCACAAGCACCCACTCGTACAGCCCTGCACTGTACCACACCTGCGAGAAGCATCACACATCACAGGCCACGAAAACCAAGCGTCATGCGTTGTGCCATGAACAGGCAGGTAAGAATGGAGAGAAAATGGAGAGGGATTCTGCCTGACCGAGGGATGACCAAACAACCAAGCCAACGCATGCCCACTGAACAACCCTTCGACAAGGGACCAAGGACTATCTATACAAAGACTAATGAAATAACTCATCCTCGGGTTACCGACATGTCCATGTATGCTCTCCCCCCTGGGGTAAATTTTCCAAAACCGGAACAATATATATATATATATATATATATATATATATATATATATATATATATATATATATATATATATATATATATATATATATATATATATATATATAATATACACAAGAGCTGTACTGGAAGTCAAGAGCACATTCATTGTGCTGTAAAACAAAGGTACATGTAAGAAAACTGATATTGTTAATAGTAAATTGACATACCACATTACTTTTCTACAAAACCTCCAGAATGATCCAAGCATTTCTGCCAGCACCACACGAGCCTAAAAATCGCCATTTGGTAGAAGTCCATTCCAACACTTTCCAACCAGCTATGCACGGCTATCTGAACTGCCTCGTCATTAACCTCCGCCATCGAAGATGGACGGAGGTAACCGTTTTCACCCCTGTCTGTTTGTTTGTGAACAGTATTACGGAAAAAAACTCCTGGACGGATTTCAACGAAACTTGGTGGGGGGATTAGGTATGGTCCAAGGATCATTCCATTAGATTTTGGACTTGCTCCAAAGTCCAATATGGCCGCTATGGCGGCCATTTTGGAAAAATATTTGAATTTTTGTTTTTGCATTCATGTTTTAAGTGATTTCCAACCAAAAAAAGAAAATTTGTTGGAGAAAAAAAAAAAGAAATTTTGCAACTTTTTTTTTTCAAAAAAATTTAGATTTTTTTGAAAAATATTTGAAATTTTTTTTTGCATTTCTACATGTTTTAAGTGATTTCCAACCAAAAAAAAAATTGTTAGAGAAAAAAACAGAAATTTTGCAACTTTTTTTTTCAAAAAAATGTAGATTTTTTTTTTATTTTTTTTTTTTTTTTGGGCATTTCTACATGCGCGTCGATCTAGTTTAGGTTATTCAATCGTGGTTCAGTAGAGTCTGATCCGTTTTGACCTACAATGAATAGGATATCAGGTTCACTTAAGTGACCCAGCAGTATTGGCGGCAGAGGTTTTGCACTCTACCGAGTGCTCCCCCTCTAGTTTTCATTGTGCTGGCCTGTGATCATGTGATCACTTCATGTGATATTTCAATTGATGGCCCAAACATATGGTAGTCCAAGGGGCCAGGTCCAGACTGTATGGGGGTGGGGAAGTACTGCCCAGCCATTCTCTGAAATTTCCTACATTGTCATACACATTGTGAAATCTGGCGTTGTCATGTTCAAAGATGACAGCTGTTTTTTCATCCGGCGCTTTTCCTGAAGTTCACATTTTAGTTTCTTGAGCAGCTGAACATGGTGAGCCCCGTTTATGGTATCCCTTTGGGCAGGAAATCAACCAGTATGCATCCCTTGGCATCCCAGAAGACTGTTCCAATAACTTCAAAGGTGGAGCGTACTCTTTTGGCCTAGTTTTTTGGGGAGATGTGGAGTGATTCCATTCCGTTTTTTTGCTGCTTGTTTTCTGGGTTGAAATGGTGGAACCAGCTTTCATCAGCAGTCATGATACGGAACAGAAAGTCACCACCCTTGGCAGCATGTCGTTGAAACAACTGGGATGACACATTCATGCCTGTGTTTTTGTGTTCCTCCATCAGTGTAAAAGATTCAAGAACTCAGAAATAAATGTATAAGTTTATTCAAGCACCACAAGAATTGAACACATGGGCCCAAGGCTGATGGCCATGATAGAGCACACTGACTCCTCCCTCCTGGACCCAGAATTGTACATAATACTTCATGCGTAATATGCTTGCATTATCCGATAGTAAGTAAATGGCAAACCCAACAGGAACAAACCTTTCAAGACCCCAAGGTCACCATTATCTCCTGTATGACACGTTGTCCTATGCCAAGCTGTGCTGCAATCACCCTAACCATCACCATTCGGTCCTCACTGATGAGTGCATCAACTTTCTGCTTGTTGCGTTCAGTCATGGTGCTTCTCAGCCGACCACAGCATGACTGATTGACGACGTCCGTGTTTCCATCTTTGAAGTGTTTCACCCACCTTCTGACACCGCTCGTGCCCATTCAGGCATCTTCTTACTTCAAGAGGAATTCAGTCACTACCCATTGGTGAAACTATATGTTGTTGACAGTCATTTTGTCACAATGGATTGTGGCAACACCGGTGGTGTGCATGTGCCAAGCCTTTGTATATATTGGATTGGATAGATGGATAGATGTCACATATAATTCGTGTTCTACTATACAGCATTCGGCACAAATGTGTGGAATCCACTGATGCTCGTGACTTTTGGTACGGCACTCATATATATATATATTTTTATATATATATATATATATATATATATATATATATATATATATATATATATATATATATATATATTTTGATGTATCATACCCTTAACAGAGCGTTGGTGCTGCCGAAGTCGTTTATTGCCAAGGATTATACTGGGTGGCTTGGCATTGCCTTCCCAGCGTTGTTTGTCCATGCTCTATCCTTTTAAATGTTGAGCGTCAAGCAAGGAAGTAGCACGTACAATTTTAAAAGTCGAGGATGACGTTGTGAGCCTGGTGTTGGCTTAGTGGTTTGTGTGGCTGGCTTGGGATCCTCGGGTCCTGAGTTTGATCCCCGTTGGCTGCTGGATTAACACCAGGTGGGGTTGACTCAGCCTGTCATCCTCCTGAGGTCAGTGAAATGAGTACCAGTGTACCGGTACCGGCATCAGTGCCACAGCTGTGCTCCAATAAATGGTCCGAGTGGTGACCCATCCAAGATTGTGTCAAATAGCCAAGGAAAAACTGCCTTGGCAGTTCCAATGCTCTGTTCAAGAGTATGTTCCACAATAACAATGAAGTTGTTGGGGAGGTAGCAACAGTAAAAGGCTCGAGATGACATTGCAATTTTTGGGGTATCCTATCCGGTATAATAAGTGTCTAAGGTAAGGAGTCGATGGAAAACATTCCCCACAAAGGACACGGGTGGTTATGTTTTCATGGACAGCTTGGTTAAAGATAGATATAATAACATGTAAATTGTTGTCCTTGTATATTATGTCCATGGATAATAAAATATTATTTATTTAACAAGCAATGGTGTACCTCATGCTTCAGGCATTTTGGGTTAATTGGGCAACTTGAAGAGTTAAATTAGTGTAACTATATTTGATTAATGGCATGGTAATAGCCGAGCTGATTCACAGGCCTGCAGGGAACCGCCCGGTACGGCCTGTGAGAAAATGTTAAGTTCAGCCATCTTTGAAGTTTCAGCTTCAACATGCGATGGTTCCCGCCAGGTGTGGTTGCATCCTGTCCGCATGTTACTGTTGACATGCCAACATATAAATATTGTGTTTGAGAAACTTATAGTTCAGTCACACACTGTGGACACGCACATCACGTCCCCCTTCCCCACTGTTAAATTAATATTCGTGTTTATATGTTGTGTACTTGTTTAGGCCTACTAAATTAATTGTACAAAAGCACCATATATTAACCACAGTTGCAGTCAGTGAAAAACGCAAAACTGCAGAATCGACTCCATGCTGATGACGGCAAGGGAGCCAGAACTGCATCTGTGGATTGATTCTTCCTTTCTGAGGGTGTGGACTGGAGATTTGCGTGTCAAAGACTTTTACCTAAGTAGGCCAACTGATGCTGCACTTCGCCGTGTCACAGGTGATACGGCCTTGTGCAGTAAGCAGCTGGTCTGTGTTTCTCACTGACATCTACTGAGCTGGAATGTGTGTTCAATTTTGATATCGTTTTTCTGGGCTACAAGTTAGAGATCTTATTAACTGTGTAATTGGTACCTTTTACAGAGTGGACGTGTGGCAGGCATCCCCTGTTGGTCAGGACCCTTGTAACAAGTGCTGGTGTGACACAGTGGTTCACGGTCACCATTAAGAGGTGTTAGTTGTATGCACTCTCTGCATGGGATAGTCCGGCTGCTCGTCTTCTGGGGTTATTGCACTCTGTGCATTAGAGTCTGAACTGATAAAACTGTGTTATGACCACACATTCTGGCTCTGTTGGCGAGGGTATATGTGTTCGTTTGACCATGTGCTTTGGCCTTTTGTGCTGAAGTGCATGTATATATTAGTTTGACAAGCTTTGATTGAGTGTGTACTTTGGCTTTTGGGCTGAGGTGCATGTCCTTAGCTCCATTACACTATTACAATGCTTTACGGTGCCGGAGATATGATGTTTTTGTGTTGTCCATCCGTGCGTGCATGCATGCGTGCGTACCTCGCAGTTTTTTGTTACCAAGATAACTTGTGAACCACTGAAGGGGATTTCAACTAAACTTGCAGAAGTATAGACTGCGATACAAAGATGAACTGATTCAATTTCGGGTTCAACAGCTCAAAGGTTCATGTGCCATTTGAAAATCATTTTTCAGTTCATAGCTCGAGTGAGAAGCATCTGATATTTTCTCTTCCACCGACACTCCTTTCTGTCTCACGCTCCCGCTTTCGTCTGGCCTTTAATTGAGATCAAATGTAACAGTGAGTTGACATCTAATATGGGTGGAGGTATATTCTCTGACACATTCACATCAATTTATATTTTTCTAGTTTTACCTTTTATGTGATTAAAAATGTTGTTTCATAAGAAGCCATTGGTACCCAAACAGCAAACATTTGTGGTATGACCATGCATTCTGGCTCTGTGAGTGAGGACGCATATATATATATATATATATATATATATTTTTTTTTAATGAACATGAGCTTTGACCTAAGGGCCAAGATCCAGGTATAGTATATTAGTTTGACGAGCTTTGCTTGACTGTGTACTCTTGGTCTTTGGACTGAAGTACGGTACACATGCTAAGCTTTGTTGTAATCTCTGCCCACTCCTTTTTATATTCAACAAGGCATCTCTCAACAGAGATCATGGTCAGGGAGCCTGAAAGTTGTTCATGGATTGATTCTTTTCTCCACTGCGTGAGCTGGTGATTTGCGAATAACAGGCTTCTGAAGCCGATGTTGGCTGAGTGATGCATTGGTTAGCTGTATAGCAGCTGTCACTGGTTTATATAGTGGGCAATTCTGTATGTTTCTCACAGACTGTAACCGAGTCGCAATGCGTATTTAATTAATACAAAATTTCAATCCACTTGATTGCAGGTGGAAGATGTTGCTTCACGCATCATTGAAAGGATTATACGCTTCATAACACGCGGCAGTTTTTGAGTTTGGAGTTGGAATTGCACCGCTGGGAAGCACACGTTCTTTTTAACTCAAATGTTCTGTCAACTGTTACCTACTGATATATCACTTCTTTACACGATGAAAGCTACAACACATACAGAAGTGATTTCAGTCTGCAGTCTTTGCTGATAGACTTGAAAACCGAGCACTTTTAAAGTGAAGACGTCTACAAGTGAGGTGGTAGACCGGAAAAAGTGCCCAGAGCTTAAAGCCCGCCGCACATTAGCTGACGCCATGCAAGACGACCGTTTGCTACAGTTTAGTCCGTGAAAGGATATGATATTTGTGTGATGTTCAGGCGTGTCGGTGATCGTCTAAGTGTCGGCAACGGTCGTGCATCATCGTGCAGTGGCATGCGTTCAATCGTATACGACGATCGCCGACGCGGCGCAATGTATTGATTGACCAATTAAACTTCAGTTTTCAGTGACTTCTGGCCATAGCGTCAAATAGGGGACATTTAAGCCCAAAAAGGTGTTACTGTAGTGTTAAGTGCAATGTAGTAGCCTGAGCCCTGACCTGTGCTTCCTTAAAGGGAACCCAAACACATTTTGTTTTTTTCTTTTGAAAATCATTAATCTTGGTTTAATTTGAAGGGAAAAAAAAAAAAAACTTGAAAGTTTTTGGCCAATCACGGAGTGCCGAAAAAGCCCGAGAGAGTCGATTTTTTTTACTTTCGCCAGTTACGTCATATTCAGAACCCACGTTGATCCAAATGGCGGCTTACATTGAGGAACAGTGCATGTCGAGCTTGGATTGAAATACCGATTCCACCGTCATTAGCAACTCTGAAGGTTCTCAGTAAGTTGAAACTGATCAGTGGGATTTTGAAGAAACTATTGGAGACAAAATTAGTGATGGAAACCCTTTCGGGGGGCATTGTGGAGCCGTATTCTTTCAAGCCTTATGCGAGTGATTCATACGAAGATGTCGACAATGGAGGTGTTGGTGAAGATGAAAACGCCGGTCACATGTTCACTGCAGATTGGTACGTTTTGTTTTTTTCAGTTGAATTGACTATTTATGAGGGATTTTGTGTTAATTGATCAATCGGTCATATTACACCAGCAGAAACATAGCACGGACACGACACTAACACAGCACTGACACCGCTCAGGCACACTCAGACACCATGGACAAAATGGCCGACGAATGCTTTGTCCCACCATCACAGGCTGACCAGGTGCCTTGTATGTTATGGGATCGTGCCGTTTAATACTTTCCCGGGACGCCATTTGTGTCTGTGATCGTGGCCTTGCTGTGGTGCCATTTCGATGTCCTGCCCAGTGGAGCGGGCAGTGGTGCTAGCGGGGAGAGGAGGTGTGGGGAGGCGATGGGTATTGTGGGGTGATAGGTGATGGGCGATTGGAAGGGGGAGTCGTCACCCATGTACATCTGCTGGTAACTGTGCAGAGATGGAATTACAGTTTCAAGCGACGGATATTTCTTTTGCTTTGTCGTGAGGATGGCAACATCTGTCAATGGTGGTGGATAACCACAAGATGAAGCCATCTCTGTTGATTCATAACAGTGCTCTGTAAAACGTTCCGATCACAAAAATGAACATTTTCTTTTCCCAATCTACACTCGGGTATTTTGGACAAACTTCGTTCAATTTCTGGAAAACTTAGGGTCTAAGTACCATGACGTAACCCGTACGGCGTAGACAATACAAATGTGGTGGTCGACTTCCAGGTGTGTGACGTCATGGCTTAGTATCAAGAAGAAGAAGATTTCGACTTTTTATCGCAAAATTACCTATTTTATAAATCGCAAGTCAGAAAAAGACACATGTCTATTTTGTTGGGTATCAAGGAATGGATTAGCGTCGAGGTGGTCTGAGCGTTTGGGATTCCCCTTTAAGTATTAAGTAAACCTTCAGAAACAATAAAATAGTGCCATTCTTGGTACATTGTGTTATAAAAACAGGAAATGGTAGTCCACTAGCTTATTACAGTGTTGGGTGCATCAGTAGGGTGAATGAGCCAGTGATCCTTATCTTATCCACTGCCCAGATAATTATAGGGCTCTATGGAGGCAGTTTTTTTCCTCACCCCAGGATGAAGGACTCGTCGGGGAGAGGCGTTTGTTGTCCGGAGGGGCGTTCAAAGCAGCCAACTTTAGCCTATACACCGCCCAGATAAATGGTGTGCTGTACACCCAAGGCCCATGATGGACTGATGGCCGTGAACCCTCGAGTTTAAAAAGCATCGATATACAATAACAGAGCATGCATGCATCATCACATACAACTAATTTATTTTTGTATACCTTGTCGTGGCTCGTGTGAGAGCTAACACACAACGCACAGCAAGGGGGGCATGAGACAAGAGGGGCGGGAGTGGGAAGGACTAAATAGTGGGGAACAGAGACATTAGGAGATCTGTGGAAGGGAGAGGGATGGGGAGGGGAACATGGGGTATACAACATGGATATTACAGGGACTTTCAGGAAGGAAAGCAGGGAATTTGAAGGAGGTGGGTTTGGGGTGGATTAATGGGGGAAGAAAAGATCAAGGATTTGGATGGGGGATGAAAAGAGGTGGTGGTGAACTGCTGTTTTGAAGGCTTGGAGGGAAGAATTGGATTGAACAGAGTGAGGGAGTCTATTCCAAAGGCGGGGAAAAAAAGAGTGAAGGTGAGCGGTGATTCGTGATTTTGGTAGTTTTACCAGAAGGGGGTTGTTGGCAGACCTTGAGCGCCCTGCGGAAATATGGTGGTGACAAATTGCAGACAGAGCAGGGGGGCGAGGCTGGAAAGGAGACGGTAGAAGACAGAAAGACCACCGACCTGCCTGCAGTGAAAGAGTGAGAGGCCCAAAGACTCGGCCTCATCGCAGGAGATGCCAATGATCCTAAATGCCTTGGTTTCCACAGCGTGAAGCCGAGAAAGGTGAGAGGCAGGAGCACCAGCCCAGAGGGGAGAGCAGTACTCCATTAGGCTGTGGACGAAAGCTTTGTATGTGGTGAGGAGATCAGGTGGGCCGAGGAAGGACTTTGCATGACAGAGGATTCCCAGTAGGTGACTGGCTTTGGAAGCCAGGTTGGAAATGTGGCTTTCCCAGGAAAGATCATGGCATATAGTGAGACCCAGAAGCTTGAATGAAAGGACTTCTTCCAAAGGATTGTTGAGAAAGTAGATGGGTGGGGGGGGGGGGGGTTCAAACAGTGTTTTCGGAGAGAAAAGTGAGAGTGTGAGATTTGTCCGGGCTGTTAGGGTTAGGGTTAGGGTTAAGTGTCTATGCCATGCATGTGAAGCATAAAGTGGGGGTGGGGTTCAGCAATTAGTTCACTTCTGTCTTTCTGTCTGTCCTTCTGTCTCCAAATGTCAGTTTATTATCAAGGAACTACTTCATTTAACCTGAAGGTTATATTTTGAACATTAATTTGAAAACAAGCCTGGAGTTTAGCAGTACTTTGGCTCTGATTTTGTGCTGATCACGCATGCGCAGAGAAGAGTGAGATAATATTTTTACTCTGTCTACCTGTTTGACAGTCAAACAAAATTGAAAATCATTCCAAACAGGAAACTTACTGGTTTTTTTTAAAGCATGTCATAAAGGACACAAACACCAGGCACGAAGAAATAATGTAGCATGTTAAATAAGGTGGTGGTAGATTTCCCATGTTTCCAACTCTGCTGCATCAACAGCGATAAACTTCCTTAATTTTGAGATCCTTGTGGAGGATCTCGAAGTCTTACTCACGTTGTTGTTCTTCATCTTCTTCTTGTGGACTTTTTTGTTTCACAGCCTACAGTTTTCATCGAAACTTCCTGAAACTTGGCGTATATATGTAAAAATACCCTGCGCAGACAGTAACCATCTCCGATTTTGAAAATTCGTCCTAGAAAAAAAAGTTATGACGTTAAAATATCTCCGCTAATGGAAATCGCTGAAAATATTATCTCTGAAACTCGGCAAGCTTTTTGTATTTTGTTTGCAGGAATCAAACTGGGCATTAGCAGAGATGAATTACCGCACATATGATACATCACCATGACGTCATAAAAATTGATATGACGTCATTCCTATTTTTTGACATTTTATGTTTCACAACCCAGAGTTTTCATCGGATCTTCGTGAAACTTGCCATGGATATGCAGAAAGCCCACGTGCAGACAGTAACCATCTCCGATTTTGGAAATTCTTCCAAGAAAAAAAGTTGACGTCATAATATCGCAGCTAATGGGAATCGCCTATACCATTATCTCCGAAACTAGGCAAGCTGTTTGAATTTTGTTTGTGGGAATCAAGCCGGGCATTAGCACAGATATAATTTATCGCAAACCTGATACATCACAATGACGGCATATTCGTTTTTATGACGTCATCATTAAGAGAACGAGGATCTTGGCTCATTTGAGCTTGTTTTTCTTTGACCTTTAATATATTTATTTTATTTCAATTTTATTATGCTGTATACTTGGACACTGTAAAACACAGATTGCCTTTTTAGCACTTTCAAAATCCTTCTGTTTAGCAGTACTTGGAGAAAATATTACGGCATTTTACATCATCATGATTTTGCTGCATTTAGACCTCGCAATGTCCTTGTTTCTCAAGATGGCCTGAGGTAATGTGTTCTATGAATTGTCGAGATGGTTATGAAGCCTGGTGTTGGCTTAGTGGTTAGGGTGGCGGCTTGGGATCCTAGGGTCCTGGGTTCAAGCTCCGTTGGCCACTGAATTAAAATACACCAGGAGGTTGACTCAGCCTGTCATCCTTCTGAGGTCGGCAAAAATGAGCACCAGTGTAGTGGTAAGGGGGACACTGCATCAGCGGCATAGCCGCATCCCAACCAATGATGCAACCAGCAGCCACAGGCTGCACTTGATAGAGAGAGAGTTGGTTTTGAAGGGATGTCAGCCAGGTTCGGGCAACACCACAAAGGGCTAAAATCCTTCAAAAACACCGGATTCTCTCCAATTTTGCTTCAGTTGAGTGTTAAACAATCCCAGTGACTGCCAAAATCGTTACCAAATATCGAACAAGCTGTGCAGCAAGTTCCACTAACAAGTTGTTGAACGCTGTCTCAGCTGGCCTTCTCTCCACCCACCTGCACTTCTTTCTCATCGCTCTCCGTCGGTGACCTACCAACAACAGTAGCAGCAGTGCTAAAAGCTTTCACCCTTCTCATCCTCTCTACATTTATTCTTCATCGGCATTTTGTTTTCCGACAATAGCATCATCGTCAGTCACATACTGTCTATGACAAAATGAGATTGTACAAGATTAGTTGCTGAAGGTCCTGCTGTGTCATGTCAGTGAACGTCAGCAAGCATGTGGCAGGCTTAAAGGAGAAATTATCCTAACATTGGCAAAGGTTCCAATGAAAAGCTTGGGAATACGGAACATGGTGGAGCTCAGAGAAATGAGATGTGAGGGAGAAGCTTTTGCTGGAATTGAGCAGGACCAATGGGTGTACCTTGCAAGGGAAATTCACGAGTCTGAAGTTTTGCCTGATTGTACAAGTCCTGTGGCCTCTGCTGCTGTATGACAATTGCATTAGGACATGTAGAGAGTGTGGAAGTTCGACTCACCGGGTTCAGGAGTGGATTGTTAGGAGTACCAAACCTTAATATTTTTGATCTGTATAGATTTATTCAGTGAAAAATTTAATGGTTGCTCTGTGATGAGTATTTCTCCTGCTCATAGCTGTGTGGGAAGTTTATGGCCTGAAACTTCTGGAGTGGTTTTCAGCTGCTGATCCAATCATTTTGGATATTTGTGCATCCATCCATCCATTGGGACCATACTCTGTGCAGAGCGTTGGTGCTACCTAAGCAGTCTCCTTGGCTATTGAGCACAATCCTGGACGGGTCGCCACTCTGACACAGGATTCCAGCAAGCTGGCACTCATTTTGCTGACCTCGGAAGGATGACAGGCAGAGTCAACCCCACCTGGTATTAATTCAACCTCCAAGTGGGATTTTTGCATGTTGAAACAAATATGCTAGTCAATACAGAAACCAATGTATCAACCAATTAGAATGTGAAGATCAATATATATTGGAATTTTTTCAGGATGAGTGTTGGTATTTTATCCAATTGGTTGTGATTTTTCACCTTTTCTAAAGTCGACTCTGATGCCAAGATTTTTGGAAGGATTTCCCATGATCCTAACTCTGCTGCTGGTGGTGGTGACATCATGACCTGGGTCATATTCTCCATGTACACCCTGGTTGTTTTGACGACTCTCCAAACAAAAGTCCACCTAAGATGCTTTTGTAGGATAAATAGTAATTGGTACTTTCAAGAGGATGAAGTGACCGCAGTTCAAGGCTGAAATTGTTTGACTTTGATCATTGGTCGTGGAGAATTCTCAAGGCCACCGCAATTCGAAGATAAAAATCAAAATTGAAGATATATCTTGGAATTGAACAACATTAAATCATGCACGTTTTTCCATACCACATGATGGAACTCTTTAAGTACTGAATATCCTCAATAGCTCTCTGGAATTTTATTGGGTTGTGATTATGGTAAATGGTACACCAACCGAGTACCAGGCCAGAACAAGATGAACGGATGCTGTATGGGAAGCCAGAACGAATTTCACTCTGTCACGTTGAGACCAGTGGAATATCTTTTTAATGATCTTCATGCGGGGTATGTTATGCAAGACGAATCGCAAAGCAAATTGGATCTTAAAAAGGTAGGGTTTAAAAGGTGAAGAACTTCTCTTGAATATTCCTTTGTTCGGCATATTTATCATAAAACAAATACTGGTAACAATCATCTGTTGTGTGCTCACTTTTTATCTGTCTTTTACTCTTGCCAACTGTTTTGTATTTTACTTTTCTTTATATGTTCTACCTACCTGCTTTATCTTATCATAAGTGATTTCCTCCTGTAACAAGCAATTTACATGTTGCAAGAGCCATTAAGGGAGGATGGTGGAGGGGGGATCAGAAAAAAAAAAGTAATTTGAGTGTAACAGAAGAAAACTAGAGGGGGAGCACTCGGAAGAGTGCAAAACCTCCACCGCCAATTCTGCTGGGTCACTTAAGTGAACCTGATATCCCATTCATTGTAGGTCAAAACGGATCAGACTCTACTGAACCACGACTGAATAAACTAAACTAGATCGACTCGCATGTAGAAATGCCAAAAATATAAAATCGGAATTTTTTTGAAAAAAAAGTTGCAAAATTAGTTGTTTTTTTTCCTCCAACAATTTTTTTTGGGGGGGGGGGGGTTGGAAATCACTTAAAACATGTAGAAATGCCAAAAAAAAAAATTCAAATATTTTTCAAATAAAATCGAATTTTTTTTGAAAAAAAGTTGCAAAATTTGGTTTTTTTTTCTCCAACAAATTTATTTTTTTTGGTTGGAAATCACAAAACATGTAGAAATGCAAAAACAAAAATTCAAATATTTTTTCAAAATGGCCACCGTAGCGGCCATATTGGACTTTGGACCAAGTCCAAATTCTAATGGCATGATCCTTGGACCATACTTAATCCCCCCACCAAGTTTCGTCGAAATCCGTGCAGGAGTTTTTCCGTAATACTGTTCGCAAACCAACAAACAAACGGGTGAAAACAGTAACCGTCCATCTTCGATGGCGGAGGTTAAAGAAGGGGAAGGACTGGAGTTTGTAATGTGGAGGAATTGTAGAGGAGGACGAAAAGTGGATAAGGGTTAGGAAAGCAGGTATGAGAGACAAATAGGGTGAGCATGGAAATATTATTTATTTATTTTAATTTTTTACATTTGTATAGTGCTTGAATAATTAATCGTTTGTGCAACAATCCCTTTTAAAATCCCCCACATTAAAATATATGAACTGCTCTTGATCAACACAACATTTATTTGTTAGAAAATATTGAATTTCATAATGTAAAAGTATGAAAAGGCTCATTTGTAATGATGTCGGTATTTTAAGGATTTGGATTTAATTGGAATACACAGACACTGAACGGCATCTCACCTGCTGAATGCAATGCTACTTTATTGGAGAGATAAAGAGGTCACAGATATGAGAGATATTTTCAGAAATTCCTCCGATTGTTATAAACTTGTGCAACCCAAACACCCTGAGACAAACAGACTTCCATTCTCACAGTACACATAAAATAATGTGGACTTACATCCTACACACTTACACAACACCATAACAAATGTCTCCCCAACCTGGGTCATCAGTATTGAAAGAAGAACCTTAATTTGATAATGGATATGCATTTGTGCAGGCTGTTCCACCACCCAAAGGATAAGGTGTATAATGGCCATGAACACCAATTTGCATACATCAACACCAATTTTGAACAGATGTTTTAGACTTGATGACCCTCTTAGCAAGAATGTTTTTAGTGGCTTGAATGTATGAAATTATTTTTGATTTTATAACGGAAATTTCAGGAATAATTGTGAATAATGAATATTGACTTGTTCGATGGAATATTTGTATTTTTCATCACAAGTTCCATTTTCGGTAAGGAATTTCCCCCATATAACAGCAACTTCTGTAAGATGCTTTGGCAGAACTCGGGGCAATAGTGCACTCTTAGATCACTTGTTTATCTGTGCTGAGTCGCCTCCATGTGAGGTGTTCCTTCAATGTCCAAGTGCAAGTCATTGGATGTAAGGTCAATTCAGGTCACAAGAAGAAAAAGTTTTTTTAGATGCATACAATTGTTGTGTCTCTCTTTGTGAAATTGATTGTTTGATTTCTATCTACAGAAACAGTGGTAAGTCAATCAGCTCATCGTGTATCATGGCTTTGTTTAATTAGCCTCGCCCATTCTTGAAAGGGTAGGAGAGGCTATTGTAATCGGTTTGTGCTTCAGGGTGTCGATACAAATCTACATTAATATAGATCGTTAATTCTCAGATCTACTGTAATCTATTCATACACACCAGGCTCTTCATTGTTCAATGCTTTGTCTTGTTTGATCTGAATATCTTTGAGATAATAATAAAAAAAATTTTTTTTACGAGATATACAGATTGCAAGGATTAAAGAAAAAGTCCAGCAAAACAAAATCAAAATGTGAATACGAAGAGTTGGGCAAGCCTAAAACAATGATATGGACTTGTTGAAGCACTTCAATACTCTTCATGATGTAAGAAACAGCCTTTAGCAAGATTTTCCAACTGTTTTATTTACCATTTTAATAGCCATTTCCTTCAAGGTTGAAGTCATAATCGACATGACGGGGTAAGCTCTCGAGAAAGCTCAAATCCGAGCTGGAATTTGTAAATGAAGTCTGGAAAGAACATGGCTGTGGACATGAGAAACAATACTACCATTGTGGTTTGATAGAGGTCTAGCACTCTGAGGCAGTGACTCTGGGGTATAAAAAGGATTTCTTTCCGTTGAGTTGTGAGAATGCGATTAAAGAGCGAGAAGCACATGGTTCCGTTTGTGCAATGTTTCTAAAGTGTTCCTACGGATATACAAATAGCTTTGCAGCTGCTCATAGAATACAGCAGCATTATTTAAGCTTGGCAAAACAAGACTGTCCAGGCTGTGCATTTGGAAGAGGTTATTAATTTTCACCCAATGCTTTCTTACACTGCAGTTCCCAGCTTCGTGCTGAACAAAGGTAGTGGCGATAAGCCAAGAGATACCAGCTTGCTGTATTTCATCAACACTTGCATGTCCGATCACTCAGAATTAGAAAATTCTATCTGTCCATTAACCTGGCGAGGAAGAGCGGTCTGACCAGGCCGTGCCATTTTATATCCCAGCCTCTCTGGATTAAAACTGCTCGAGGCTCATGGGATTTGGCCCTTCATTTACAGTGCTTTGTCAGCATTGGATTTAAGTGCTGTATGCCAATGAGGCTACTTTGATGGCATTGCTCATGAGGGCTTTGCAGCTAGGAGGGACGGAGAAAGCAATGTCATGCCTGGCCACGCTGCAACTACATTGCTCTCAATTCAGAAGACATTTTGATAATGTTTCCGCTGTTCACTCATGCTGATCTTTTGTTCATGCCTGTCCTCAAAAACAATGAATTTTTCTTTTAAACAGGCCACTTTGGTCTCAAATTTGTTATCCCAATTAGGTACTTGTAAATGCTGGAATGTGGTTTGTAAACGCTGTCTGTCACCAGAACATTATATCGCTATCCCAGCACCCACGTACAGACGTTAAAGATCCCAGAACAGTTGGCCATTGTGTGCTGCTACCTCAGTTCAATTGTAAATCTCTGACCTTTGGTCTGCACTACTACTTGTTCCTGATTGTTATGGCTTCTGTGATCCATCAGGATACGTGACGAGTCGTGCTAAGAGAGTGTGGTTAGATGCCGAAATGCACAATCCCTTAAATATAGCTCTTCATCATGTCAAAGGAGTATCAACATACCTTCAGATATTGTAAATCGTTCAACCATGCTCTAAAAGTCTCATGTGGAGTGAAATTAATCCTTGCTTTGTCATTGCTTTTTGACATCTGTTATGTCACCGTAAATCTGCACCACATATTTGTCTCAGCACATCATGGAATGATAATTTGATACGTTGCATTTGCAATTTTGTTGTTTGTACACGCACCGAGTCGCTTCTTAGACCGACCACCGTGCTTTACAATCATGAGATAAACGACGACTGCCACCTTTCACTCCTCACATTGCTGATCCGTGGGCGTCCACGGCTCTGATAAACATTAACAGTGCTCGGCTCTAATCGATGCTCGAGTAATTATCATTGAGATTGAAGAGTTATTCTTCTGGGTTATCTCTTAGTGGCTGGCTGGTTTTTCTAGCAGCCTTTTGGAAGCAAGCCTTTGCAAAAATGCAAACTGTTTTGATGTGGAGCCGTTTTGCAGCGAGCAAGGAAAATGTCATTATTTGACCATTCAATTTGGTATTCCACTGGAATTTGTCAAGCCTTCGGGGCCTTTACTTTTAAGGCTAATAGAAGCACATATGGAATTTCTAAGTGATAATCCAAGACAACTAATTTGGTTTATTTTATTCCCAGAAGCACATTATACGTATATAGCTATTGCTTGTTTCCTTTGGTCTCTCAAAACATTGTTTGATGATGAAAGGCAGCTGGTGAGATTCCAGTCTTTCCATACCCCCAACTGCAGCCACTGTGGCCTGGCTCACGTACCCCTTTGTCACCACTCTCATTTGAGCCATACTGCAGTGTAAAAGTGCAGCATATGAAGGGTGTTGAAATTGGTGCCAAATATAGGGCATCCTGTAGATTTTTGTTCTTGATATTGTTTGATGAAATATCCACCAGCCATTTTTTTACCCTCCACACCCCACCCCTCCCTCTCCCCCTTCCTCTTTTTCCCATTCGTCTCTGGCAAATCATCCTCCAAGCAAGGTGAACCTTCTTTTACCTCTGGTAGTTTTATGTGCATGTGTGCGTGGCAAAAATTCATCCTGTGTGTCCCTCGTTAGTACTGGCACCATCAGTTGGCTGCAATTCAGCTTTGTGGTTAGCGTGACATGAGAATGAAAGCTGTTTTGATTGTCAGGCATAAGTGTCCTTGGAAATGCATGCAGGGGGTAATGGTAGGGAGGCCTGCCCTGGTCCGTGGCACTGCTCCAGGAGCGGAGAGAGGGGTGTTCAGCATGGATGCTTTCTCCACTTGTTTTTGAATGGAATATAATTCAACATGCCGGGTTAAGGTCCACCATGCAGGCAAATGTATATAGTTATGGATGTAGCCACTGTAGGCAAAGGAACAAACATTTAGACTGTGGGAGGCAGGGGACATGGCTTCCTGTTTTGAGCTTTTGTGCAGAGTTGGCCGCAAAAGCAAGGCAGCACCAGATGGCTGTGATGGTTTCTCAGCTTTGTTGAGTCCACACAAAGTGCATGTCTTGTTCGCCTTTGCAGGATCTTAACTGAACCCTCACACCATCTGGACGGCTGCCTCTGAGGTTTTCCCCTCACACCCCTCTTTTTTATTTTATTTTATTTTTTTTGAAGAAACAGTTGTTGAAATACTTCATTGTCCTGTATCATGTATGACATCAGCTATGGTAATTTACCAAAAGGCTTTCCCTGCTGTTAAATGGATTGCTATCATTGCCTCATTTTACTGGTGGATTGCCATTTGTACATATACTGTACATGAGATAATGCTTTTAAAATCCTCAAGCATACATATTTTTTGAAAGCAGAACATTATAAAATGTATGAAGCAAATTTGGAACTAAAAAGGCACGATACAATTGTATGCCTCTTCCAGAAGAGAATTCTGTTGCAGCGGTGTGAGATTCGATGCCTGTGACCAGTGCAAGCATCCCCGGTGGGCAAGGGTTGACCAGCACCAAATTGGCGTTTGGCAGCCTGCGAAGCCTGTTTGCTGTTGGCTTAATGAGGCCTGGAAAAGGTGGATTTGTAAAGGTGAAACTGCTGTTTGAGCAGCATCCCCAGCTTTGATAGAACAGACCTTTCACAGGCCTGTTCTTGCAGCTTCCAAAGTCATGTCTGAGTTAATGGAGCTGATGATGCAATGTATTTGATTTTGACTCCCAGCTTCCGTTCTCTTTATCGAGATCTTGCCTTGACATTGAAAGACTGTGGTTTGGAATATTTTCTGTCCAGCATATTTTGGATTACTCCCTTTCCCCACCCCCTCACCCCACCCACTCTTCCACAATGTTTGGGAATTTTTTTTTTTCTGAACTGCTTCCTCATGCGAGTCTCAAATATCCATTCTCAGTGCACAGATAAAGTTATTTTTAAGTTGCAGTGGCTGCAGGAAGGTATTTGACGAGCTAGATTGGAGGCAGATCTGAGGGAAGTCCACTGGCTCATCACCTCCCACCCCGCGCTCCCACCCGGACTTTTCCTTTCCCACCCGAGGGTTGTCTTGTTTATTCAGGAGTACTTGCTGGAGATATCAAATATTGACTGTAGACTATTTTTTTGGTTTTTCAGACACATGGCTGTTCCTAGCTTAATACATCCTCCATTACTCTAATGGATGGAGATCACATTGTACCGAAATTTAGTCTCGCAAAACAGCCGTCGAAGACTGAATGTTGGTGCAGTATTTTTTGATGAGATGTGACGACCACTCTCTTGGCCCTTTTGGCTTGTGGTCAAAGGGAAAATGCCTGTTAAGAACCTTTGTTCACAATTATACCTTTGAAACTGTCCTCTTTATATTACATGGATGATAGTGGCTCAGAATGTTAAAATAACGTTCAAAAAGGCTGAGGTTTTGACGACCGTAACAATGGAGAGACTCGCCATGTCAACTGTCACCTTTGTGTTGAATGTTTCTTGAGCTGTTTTCCCGGTGGGATGACACCCCTTTCAGTAACTCAGAGAAAAAGAGCGTTATGTTCACCGGCAGGTACCAGCTGTTGGGAGGACTCTACATGCCTTGGTTGCCTCCAAAGGCTACTTGTTTGATTAATTATGCATTGTTATTGATTTGAACAGCTCGGCATACCCTAATAGCCTATTGAGCTTGCAGTTTACTCCAGCATTGTTATGACACAATCTTATTTGGAATTACTTGGAGATTATTCCAAGTTGAGACGCACACTTCTTCTTTTTATTCCCTCGGTTGGCCGGGGGGAGCCTGGCCCAAGTCTTTCACGAACCGGCCAACCCAGGAATTGACGTTCGACTAAGGTTAGGGCAGGAATTTGCAATTTGGCCTTTGGTGCCATTGATAGGTCGCCTACTTTTCAAGAAGGACACCATGGGATCTTTAACATGCACCAACTCATTCCGGCACATGGGACACCCAGTTTAACATCCATCCGAGAGACGGCACACACACTGATGAAACACCAGGATGGTATTTTATAGCTGGGTTGGGATTCAGACCCAGGCTAGAACAGCTTGGAGGTGAGTGTGCGTACCTCTAGAGTCAAGGCCATCCTGCCAGCCCAAGTAGAGATGCACAGAAACATATTTTGTGTTGACAAGTAACACATGTGTATACATCGTAAGTTGATAACATTTATTTCAGCTGTGTGGAATAGCTCGGTACTCAAACTGCTTTCAACACATTTTGACTTAATAGTGGAACACACCTGTTCTGTCAAGAGTTATTTGTGATAGTCATTTAATCAAAATACAAATAATTTCCTTCCATTTTGACATTTTAAGTTTTTACTTTGTACTTGGGAGGGTGTGTTGGGCTTGTTTTAAATCTTCATTTTTAGGATGTTTTTTTTTTTCATTTTCACATGGACATTCCCAACTGACATACATGTATTACATAACAAGGATACCTGGTGTCAGTGAGAATTTTTTGGTTTTTTTTTTTTTTTTTTGCTTGTTATATGCCCAAGAACAGGAAAAAGTTTCAAGGTGGCCAGATTCTACAAATTGAGTTCTCACATTAAGAGAAATAATGAAACTAAGCCCAATAAATATCTTACATAATTGCTGTTAGAGCAGGTGGTACATTCGTACATGCAGAGATAGGTGTACCGTGTTGCACAACAACGAGTATGATAAAAGTGTGAAAGCCATTATCACAGATGACGGTGTTGAGGGTTGATATAGTCTTGGTAGGAATCCCACCTCCTACCTTAATCTTGTCAGTGGATGTAACCCTGAGCTTCAAATAACTTGGTTCATGTTCACATAGTGCATGATCTGAAGACACGTTGATCTCTGTAGTCAGACACGCCTACAGTTCTTGTTGAAAGCGGTACAAACAATGCCTGCAACTGTTATCTAAAGGTAATGGAGCCTGTCCTTGAAAGCTATTGGAAGTAAATTGTGGACAGCCATGAACGACCCATCTGTTGACCACCTATAATTATCTTTAAGAATGAAGAGGATTACTGAGAACAATACGTGTGGATCAATGTATGTTACATGGAATATAAGGTAGACGTTGGACTCGGACAGTGGCGGAGGAAAGAGAAAGTTATCGATCTTTACAGACTTCGTTTTTTTTTTTTTTTCTTTCTTCTCCATGTCATGTTCTCTCCTTTGTCATGTTATTGCACGATTGTGAATTTGTGCAAAAATGTATTGAATCTCTAAAGGAATAAGTTAGCAAGAAATATAAATGATGCCTACAAAGAGCATCGTTTAAACATTTACAACCTTTTAAATTTACTATGTTTAGAATGATGGTAGTTGTATAATATTTGTGGCTTTCAAAGTGTTCGTGTGCTACCTGCTGGATCTGATAATGAAATTAATTAAAGCTGCGAGCAGTGCTGCAGGGGCCCAAGCGTCCCTTGTCCAATGCGAGACAATTTCAAACCACGTGACCTATGACGTGATCATTAACAGCATATTTCTTCTCCAGGGGTACTCGATCATATGTGCTAAGTTTCACATTTTTGAACGCTTTTGAAGAAGAAGATTTTTTTTTATGAGGTTAACTTTTACTACAACATGGTGGCCAAACCACGTGACCTATGGCATCACCTAATGTGACTCAAACCACTTGAGCTAATGTCAGGTCAGGCCAAATTAGATCTGTGACTTGCCATAGGTATCAAGTAAACCTGTACGAACCTGTTCCATGGTCGGGTTGTCGGCGACTAAACCGTCTCCCCCACCAGGTTTTTTGGTGAGGAGGGTGTTTGGATATGGACACCCAGCAGGATTAAAAACAAAACCTGTCAAAGGGCGGAGGAGCTCCTTGTGAGCCAACGGCCATCCATATCTAGTGCCCAACTGTGTCTGCGGATGTCCTCCTGCAGTTGGGTTACTTCTTATTAGGAGGTTGGTGGCAGGATTTGCACTCCGGCCACCGTAAAACCCTTCATTCCGCAAAACGCAAAAACGCAAAAAAATCTGAAAACCCACTCCGTGGGAGTACCTCCTGTGCAGCTTCCCTTTGCAGGGCAGCTCACCGGATGACGGGATTGGGGCAAAGCCTTTGGGGCCCCAATCTTTGATCGGAGGGAAACCACGGGGTAACATTCCCGGGTCTGATTGCGGGAGAGTGTGGCGGAGTGGTGCAGAAGTGTTGTCCACCAGACGGCGATCTCCTTGGATTAACCTGAGGCGGTCCCTTCGGGTGGGTGCCTGGAATGTCCTATCCCTAAGAGAGGATGATCACCTGTCTCTGTTATCATCTGAGTTCAAGCGTTTGGACATCGGTATTGCAGCACTCCATGAGGTTCGCAGACCGGATTGCGGTGAGATAATGGCGGGGGGTTACACCTACTATTGGTCTGGTCGCTCTGATGGTTACCATACCCAAGGAGTTGCTGTAGCTGTGTCCAATAAGCTGACTTCAATGATAATTGAGGTAACACCGGTCAACAAGCGTATTATGAGATTAAGGATTCGTCACTCCTTCCGTGTCATTTCACTGGTCTCTGTTTATGCTCCGACTGAGGCAAGTGATCTCACCGTGAAGGATGCATTCTACGCCACACTCGAGTCTGTGGTTGATCAGTGCCCCAGAGGAGATACTCTTCTAGTCTTGGGGTATTTCAATGCATCGACTGGAACTGATAGGGATGGTTATGAGACGTGTGTTGGTTCCCACCGGTCAGGAACTGTGAACCTGAATAGCACCAAGTTCCTTGACTTTGCAAGAAGTCATGGACTTAGGGTGGTTGGTTCATGGTTTCAGTGCCCACAAGCTCATCGCTGAACTTGGTATTCCAACGCTGGTGGTGTGCAAAGGAGATTGACCATGTCCTCATTGATGGTCGCTGGAGGATGATCCAGAACTGCAAGGTCTACCGGAGTGCTTAGTTCCTCAATACCGACCACAAGCTTGTTGTAGCAACTCTTAAGTTGCACCTGAAATCCAGGAGAATGGTACCATCCCAGCCGAGATTGGATGCTGGCAAGCTCAAGGATGAGAGGGTAGCTGAGGAGTTTGCGAACAAGCTGAGTGGAGATTTGGGAGGTCTGGGTAATTGGGAGGTTCTGAAGAGTTGTGGAGTGCCTTCAATATCGTCCTTGATATTGCCGGTGGATGTCCTGGAATTCACGATTGGGCAAAGAAGAATTTTGTCTCTCAAGAGACGCTGGATACCATTGACCAGCGTCGCAGGGCCAGGCTGAATGGCAGAGCTGAGCTGTTCAGGGAGCTGAGGCGTAAAAGTGTACATGCTCTAAGGGTGGACAAGGAGGCCTATGTGCTACGAATCTGTGAGGGGGTAGAGCATCACCTGTGGTCAAGTGATTCTCGTCCTGCTTTCAGGGGAATTCATGCATTATGTTTATCCAAGCCCATCCCTCGGTGTACTGCAGTGAGAGCAGAGGGTGGTACCCTCTTGGCAGAGGAGTCCGAAGTGAAGGCCTGGGCCGGTTACTTTAAGCGATGTACCAGGCTGATCCACCAGCTGTCGAGTTGGACTTCAGGGATGTTACAATAACTGTTGCTGACCCTCCAATCAGCTGTGGTCTACCTTCATTTGTGGAAACACAGGCTGCGGTGAACCGGTTGAAATGGGGGTAAAGCTCCAGGGATCTGTGGCATCCGTGCCGAACTTCTCAAGGCTGGTGGAAATGCTGCACTCGTGACGTTGCATGCAGTTCTCTGCTCTGCCTGGAACACAGGCATCATACCAACTGACTGAAAGAGGGGCCTTGTTGTCCTTCTCTGGAAAGGGAAGGGTGATCGCCAAGATTGCAACAACTCCCGAGGGGTGACGCTGCTCTCAGTGCCGGGCAAGGTCTTTGCTCGGATAATTCTTGATAGGGTTCGCCACCATCTGCGAGAGCACCAGTGTCCAGAGCAGTCAGGCTTTACACCAAAGAGGTCAACGATTGACCGTATTCTTGCTCTTCGGGTCCTCACCGAATGCAGACGAGAGTTTCGGCAGGGGCTGCTTGCAGCATGTTGATCTCTGTAAAGCGTTCGATTCAGTGAATCGGGATGTCCTCTGGAGGATTCTTGGTCTTCGTGGGGTGCCACCAAAACTGATCGATCTGATGTCTCAACACTCTGGTACTGAGAGTGTTGAGATGTGGCGGTACTTATTTCCTAATTTCCTTATTTCCTTATCTCTGACTTATTTCCAGTTGATACTGGAGTTTGTCAGGGGTGTGTACTGGCCCCCACACTTTTCAGCACTTGCACGGACTAGATTCTAAGGAGGATGTTGGAGAGATCAAGCTGCGGTGCATCGTTTGGGAATGTCATGATCTCTGACCTTGATTTCGCAGATGATGCAGTCATCTTTGCGGAGACTTTAGACATCCTTTTGGGGGCCCTCGAGGTGCTGAATGAGGAGTCGGAGCCACTGGGATTATGGGTTTCCTGGGTCAAAACTAAGATCCAGGCTTTCAATGACATATTGGATGCTGCTATCTTGTCTGTACCTGTTTGTAGCGAGGATGTTGAGGTCATGGAGAGATTCACTTACCTTGGCAGTGATATTCATGTCTCTGTTGGCTGTGAGCCAGAGGTCAATAGATGTCTGGGTCAGGCCTGGGGAGTCATTGATTCACTAGATAATGCGGTGTGGCGCTGCCGATACCTGTGCGGGAGGACGAAAGTCCGAGTCTTCAGGTCCTTGGTGCTTCCAGTCTTGCTCTATGGATGTGAGACTTGGACTCTGACCAAGGATCTGAGATGGACACTTAATTCCTTTGGTGCCAGGTCTCTTCGGAGAATCCTTGGCTATCGCTGTTCGGACTTTGTGTCCAACGAGCGGTTGCAGAGGGAGACTTAAATGAGATTTGTTACCTGCATAGTCCGTGAGCGTCAGCTGCGGCTGTATGAGCATGTGGCTCGTTTTCCTGACGCTGATCCTGCTTACCAGATTCTCTCCACGAGGGAGTCTTGTGGGTGGAGAGCCAATGGGCCGACGACATGCCTCATGGTTGCAGCAGGTTGATCGGCATCTAAAGGAGATGGGGATGGGCCAGGCATCTGCCTGGGGGATGGCCAGACAGAGGCCCCTGGAGTACCGGCGGAAAGTGGACGCAGCGACGCGCTGCTCTGGCACATGCTCCCATACCTGACCTGGCCTATGGCGTCACAATTTTCACACATTATGTCATGTTAAGTTGATCATGTCTGCCAAGTTTCACATCAATCGATGGAACGGTTTTGAAGAAGAGGATTGTATCAAGGGGTTCACCTTTAATTCAACACAGTGGCAAAGCAACTTCACCGACGATGTCGTCCTGTACAATTTTTTTGCAGCATGGGTCATCGATCATAACCTAGCAATAATCAAATCGATAGCATTTGCGGTTTCAAAGATGAAGAATTTTGAAGTTTTCGCTTAAATCCAAGCTGGTTGTCATGGTGATTACAAAATCAAAATTTGGAAAAAAAATAAGGCATTCCCATTTCCCCAACATGGCATGGGAAGCTTCAACTTTATTGGAGCAGAAGTTCTGGAGAAATAGCGTGTTTTAGGTTACACCAATATGTAAAAGTACTCCAATATGGTGTAACCTATGCCATCATCAATTTTTATCAATTTCGTTTTATTTGTCATTGCCAAACCATGTGTCCGATTGAAATGAAATTTCATATTCAAGTTCTTATTGTGGTATAGATGACAAAAAAAAGTTTCATGTCAATCGGACAAATTTGTTTTTTTAACCTCAACGTGGCTGGCAAATTGCTTCACCGATGGTCTCCAATTTTTCTGCAGCATGGGTAGTCGACCATAACCTGACAATAAGCGAATCAATAGCATTTGCGATTTTGGAGAAAAAAATCAAGCTGGTTGCCATGGTGATTGCAAAATCAAAACTCGGAAACAATATGCATCAGTTCCCATTATCCCAAACATTCCTGTGAAGATTAAACTTAATCGGAGCAGCATGCTGACGCTACAGCTTCCACAAAAATTTGGCGGAAAGAATAATAATAAAATACCAATAACAATAGGAGACCAAGCATTTGTACAGTGTGCTTGGTCCCCTAATAAATTGCTCAGATGACTTGAATGGAGGAATGGGAAAAAGAAACATACAGTGCCAACAGAAAGTCTGCACCCCCTTTCAAAGTTTTCACCTTTTGTTGCTTTATAGCCTGCAATTAAATTGCAATAAATCAGACTTTTTCCACCTGTATTTACACCTCGTAACCCACAACTTCCAAGTGAAAAACAAATTTCAGGAAATTTATTGGTGTCCACCCCCTTTATAATAGCAATTGTAAATTAGCTCAGGTGTAACCAATCACCTTCAAAATCACACACCAACTTAATTGACCTCCACCTGTGTTAAGTTGTGATGATTCTGATTATTTTAGAATAAAATCAGCTGTTTCTGAAGGTTTCCTCTGCTGGGGAGGGTATTTCACAGCAAAGGCTCAACCATGAGCACCAAGGAGCTTTCAAAAGACCACCGGGATAAAGTTATGAAAGGTACATATCAGGGGATTGGTATAAAAATATTTCAAAGGCCTTCAATATCCCTTGGAGCACAGTCAAGACAATCATTAAGAAGTGGAAGGCATATGGTACCACCAAGACCCTGCCTCGATCAGGCCGGCTCTTCAAACTGGATGATCAAACAAGATGGAGACTGATCAGATAGGCCACCAAGAGGCCAATGGAAACTTTGAAAAACCAACATGCATTTATTGTAAAGAGTTGTCACTGTGTGCACGTGACAACAATATCCCAAGCACTCCACAAGTCTGGCCTGTATGGTAGGGCGGCAAGAAGGAAAATATTACTCAAACAAGAAAAAGAGCAATCAGAGATTGCACACCGCTCGCCAGGATTTCTTTTGAGTGGTGTATATTATGGGTTTTAGGGTAAATCCAAAATGGCTACCAAACCATGTGACCTATGACATCATATGTGACCCTTTTGTTCCTCATGGATACGTGGTCATATGTGTAAAGTTTCGCCTTGATTTGTTCAGCCATTTCAGAGATTTTTGAAGCTTTTTTTTTTTTTAACAACGTGGCTGCCGAATCACGTTACCAATGACGTCATTTAAAAAAAAATTGTTAGATCTTTAGAATTTAGAATTTAGAAGAAGATGTTAGAATTTATTCCTCAATGACCTTCAAAAATTTTCATACTGGTTGGTTGTAATCTTCTACTTATGCAATTATGACGTCATAACAAAGGCATATATGTCGTCATAAAAATATTACACTCATTACACATGAGGAGTACTTGCTATGTGCCAAGTTTCAAGTTTTTCCGTTTTCCAACAGGGCTGCCACACCATGTGACCTATGATGTCATAATTATCATGAAAACATTCTATATGAGTAGTCTCACCAAATGCTGAAAATTTAGTCTCAATCCGCCAAGTGGTTGCGGAGAAAAACACGAAAGCGCTGTGCAGACAAACAAACAGACACACAAACAAACAAACAAATGGACCCAGATGCAATACCCTCTCCTTCAGCAAGGGTAAAACGCCAACTTTGAGTCCTGTTTGAAGAATGAAAAAAGACCACTCTGAAGATTCTGAAGCCATGTTGCAAAAAGTTTTGTGGTGTGACAAAACTGAGAAGGAACTTTTTGGCCTAAATGCAAAACGTTACGTTTGGCACAAATGCAACACAACACATCACCAAAAGAACAACATCCCGACTGTGAAGCATGGTGGTGGCAGCATCATGTTATAGGGATGTTTCTCATCAGTAGGGACTGGAACACTTGTCACGATAGAAGGAGCCAAAATACAGAAAAATTTGAGGGGAAAGCCTGCTGCCATCTGCAAGAAAGCTGAAATTAGGACGGAAGTTCACCTTTCAGCATGACAACGACCTAAAGTATACAGCCAAAGCTACACTGGAGTGGCTGAGGAATAAAGAGATAAATGTCCTTGAGTGGCCCAGTCAGAGCCCCATCCTAAATTCAATAAAAAATCTGTGTCATGACTTAAAGATTGCTGTCCATCAACACTCCCCATGGAATTTGACTGAGCTTGAACAGAATTGTACAGAAGAATGTGAAAATATTGCCCAATCAAGGTGTACAAAGTTGGTAAAGACCTATCTCAACAGACTCACAGCTGTAATTGCTGTCAAAGTTGCTTCCACCAACTATTAACTCGGGAGGGGGGGGGGGTGGACACTTATCCAACCAAGATATTCTAGTTTTGCATTTTTAATAAATTTTCTGAAATTTGTAGAATTTTTTTTTTCACTTGGAGGTTTTGGGTTACGATGTGTAAATAAAGGTAGAAAAAGTCTGATTTAATGCAATTTAATTCCAGGCTATGAGGCAATAAAAGATGAAAAATGTTGAAGTTGGTGGAGACTTTCGATTGGCACTGCACACACAAATGTTTTATTAGGGGTTTCTAAACATTTCCTGGAATTATACGAATCACAATAAATACAGAATTAGAAATCGAAGTCATAATTGTCCGCCCAACGCGCATTGCAATGAACTGGGAACAGCAGGATTTATGTGAACGGAATAAGATGTTGAATGGCGATATACTTATTGAATTATGTGGGAGTGGTGGTTGGGGAGGGGGGTGGGGGGAAGAGGAGGTTGGAGGGAATTGGTGGAAAGGATTGGGGGAAGAGAATAAGAGGAGTGAAATGAAGAGGAATGGATGGATAAATGAGAAAGGGTCTGGGGTGGTGAAGAGTAAACACAATAATCCAACTTCTTTTGCTTATGTAATATTTATGTGGCCCCTTGGACTCTAAATAAAATACTTGATTGTAGTTTACAGTCATATTTTACTTGATGAGAGAACAACTTGTATTGTTTCACTGGCTTGATGTCGTTTATTACAATTCCCTTTTAAGGGTGACATAAATACCGTAGAAAATGATGTTATGTATATAACTTGTTTGAATGCTTAGATTTGTCCTTACCTTGCTGAAGGTGCTCATTCAGATGCTCAGGGCTAAATAATGACCCTACGTTTAAGCTTAGAATGCAATGTAGTGAGGAAATGGGAGGAAGGTGGGGGATGGGGGTGGGGGGAGGGGGAGGAGGGGTTAGGAGTGAAATATCTGCCTGATTGCAAGCAGTTGTGAAGACAGTAAAGCTGTATCATGATAATTACTCAGCCTTTAGCAAAAAGTGAACAAATTCTGAAATGAAATCTACTTGATTACAGAGCCACCTGGTTTAACTGATTATAGCTCGAGCTGTGAATAGCCATGATGTGTACAAATTATTAGTACTGTCTCAATGTCTTTGTCCAGAGCCACCAGGATAGACAAAATCTTCTATTTCTCATATTTAGACTATCATTATCCAATTAACCTGCGAAATATTGTCAATGTACTGTGACATGTGGGTTGCTTGTGCTGCATTCATTTATTCATTGTGTAAGGTTTATTACCCCACACGTGTGAAGAGAAAAGCAGGGTTAAGCAATTGATTCACTTTGTCTGCCTGTCTGTTTCTGTCTCCACAAACGTCAGTTTATGATCGAGGAACAACTTCATTTCATGTGAATGTTCTATTTTTAAACATGAATTGGGGAACAAACCTGCAGTTTAGCAGTACTTTGGCTCTGAATTTGACCCGATCGCAAATGTGCAGAGAGGAGTGCGATAATTATTTTACTCTGTTTGCCTGCCTGGCAGTAAAATGAAATTGAAAATCATTCCAAACTGGAAACTTACTAATTTGGCAACGTTATAAAGGACACAAACACCGGGTACGAATAACTAATGTAACTTGTTAAAGAAGGTGGTGTAAAAGGCTTCAATGGTTGTAAACCTCAATGATCACCAAACTTGCGTGGCGAGCAAACCCCCGCGTGTGCCTGCAGCGATGCCGTTCGATGTGGACTCGCCGCGGCTGGTGCAAAGATGGCGTCGCTTCGGGGATGAAGGTGAGGCGATGTTATTCAAGTTGGTCTATTGGGGGAGATGCGGTTTAGGAGATGTGGAGATGTCGTTGTTATGAAGGCGGTGTGGAGAGGGTGTTTTGTGGTTGATGTGGTGGTTGGTGGGTGGCATGGAGAAGGTGGTTTGTGGTTGGTGTGGTGGAGAAGGTGGTTGGTGGGTGGCGTGGTGGAGAAGGTGGTTGGTGGTTGGCGTTGTGGTTGGTCCAAAATAACGATAGTAAAGAAAAACGGCTAACTCAAAGATCACAGCCCTGTCCACACGGATAATCCCCATTAAACAACGGTGGGGAAATCTAACTGAACATGGACTTATCGGCATAACTGAACAAAGGACCTTTATGGTGTTCTTCGAATTTTCACAACCGTAACAATATATATATATATATATATATATATATATATATATATATATATATATATATATATATATATATATATATATATATATATATATACACACAAATATATTGTTATGGAAATGGCCCTTATGGGACTACTAAATATAGGATTAGCTCAGATCCCCCTTTAAATGCCTGTTTAGCTAGGTTGTTTGGTAAAGTGTGCGTTATATGTGTGTCGGGAGGTGTAAGAGACTGTTTTTATGTTCGTACAGTGGTGGTGAAACAAGGGCTCCCTCTTATTCCGACCCCATCCCGGGATAGGGCCCTCCCAGTCGGCTGAGTTGTGGCCTGGAGAGAGGGTGTGGCAAAGCGGAGGAAGTGACGCGAAGGGGCGGAGCATTTGGTCGGTTTGGCTGAGAAAGGCGTGCTCGTGAAACGAGATAGAAAGCGAGGACTTCAGGTTCAGGTCCGGTTTGATAGTTTTGGAGAACGGTCGCTGAGGAGAGGGTGCTCATGTTTTCGAAGCGAGCGAACGTAAGAGAGGCGGCCTGCACGTGGAGTTGATGATCGACTCGTGTGGGGAGGTGGTCGACAGGTTCGGCCTGCGTCTGGGCGCGGAGCCTCCGTGCTTGCTCACCTCATGGCTCGACATGTTTGGCGATCCGCCTGCGGAGTTCGGCACCTCAACTTTGGCCTTGTCTGGAGAACAGGCCAGGCCTGGATTTGTGTGCTGGACCATGCGAGAGATCAGCTGAGGCCCATCGTCGACCTTACGCGGGGTCAGAGGGCGCGGAGACGGCATGCAGTGCAAAAGGGCAAAGGGAGGACGAGCTCCATTTCGCCACTCGGCACGTTCGAGCGGGAGCTTGAATCCGTGGACATCCGCCTGTTGCGAGCGACATTCGTGCTTCTTGACACTGGCCTCTCATCCATGAGACCTCACCAAGTACTCTGTCTTGTCTTGCATGCATGCTGTTTGTCTTTGTCTGCACGTGTTGTATAAGGCATATTTCGGAAGGGACCCCCTCAAAACCTGTAGACTGTGGTTCCATAGTTAAGAACGGGTTGAGGATTGTTAATAAAACCATTGTCGTGAATTTTGCTTGTGTTGTGATCCGCGATGTACCCCAATAAATCTGGTTAATTCGTCTGAAGTTGCTGCTATAGATTAATTTGTGTCGCGTCGAGGAACGATCTGTTCGATTGGCATATAAAACCAAAATGGTTACAGACTGGCAGACAATGCTTGGCCTCTGACACAACCAGTCTGTAACCAGGGGTTCTATTTCCCCAACTGGCAAGGTACAAGGATTACGTTGGTATCGCGATTGAAGGCGCGTGACCCGAGACCTGTGCTGAGCCGGCCGGCGTTATAAACCCCGGAGACGGTGGTGGTGAGGGTGGCGCCTCGGACCGGGTGAGAACCCCGCTACCCCGGATCCGCAACTATATATATATATATATATATATATATATATATATATATATATACACACACACACACACACACACACACACACACACACACACACACACACACACACACACACACACACACACACACACACACACACACACACACACACACACACACACACACACACACACACACACACACACACACACATAGTGTTACGAATTTGGAATTCGATCGCACACAACATTCAGGTTCCTTTAGCTCAGTTATTTCGATAAGTGCATGTTCCAGAGACAGCTCACCTTCCATTGTTTAATGGGCAGAAATCGATTAAGTGCGCTGCGATTCAATTTAATAGTTAGGGAGCGATCACAACACAAAGGAAGCCGACCCTCCCCCTCTTCTGGGAAGAGGAATAAGAGCCCTCCCGTCCCATGATTCATGATGTAACCAACTCCCTCCCACCCGCGGTTGTGCGGGCACGAGGATATGAGTCACGCCGGGAGCGGGGGAGGGGCGGAGGAGGATAAGGAAGAGATTCTCTGCTTGGGAGAGAGCTTTTTGCTTTGGCTTGGCTTTTTAGCAGGCCTTCGGGTTCTGCTTGGCGCGGTTCGCTTTTTGGGCTCTGGCTTGGTTCATCGAAAGAGAGTTGAGCTGGTTGCTCAGCTCGAGCTTGTTGGTTGTTGTTCATCGAGAGAGGAGCGCCAGTTGCGAGAGTCGCGCGTGTTTTGCGCTCTACTTCGTCGTCCGGTTGGGCTGGCTCTTCTTAGTTTGTGGAGCTCTTTGTTCTCCGCTTGGTTCCCGGCTTAGTGCGACTCCTTGGCCTCATCTTGGAGGTGGTTCTTCGGGGAAGCGACGCATCGCCGGGAAGGATCAGCGCCTTGTCTGACCAGCACGTGTTCAGAAGCGCGAGAGGATTCGCTGGAGCTCAGGAAGGTCTCGGCTCATGGCGATTGGATCCAGCTCGCTCTCGCTGGAGCCCAGGTCCGAACAGCTTGAAGTCCACACGAGGTGGAGAGGTTTGAGATAGGTTCTGGGTTTCAGCTCATCTGTGCCTCCAAGTTGAAGTCCTTATTAAAGGCATCAGCCACCATTTCTTGGGTGTGTGTGCATACGAGTGTTTGTGGGCCCGTCTAATAAGTAGGAAACTGTTAAGTGGCTGTGTTGTATTTGCTTTACATTTCATAGTAGAACTCGGCTGTAGGTTTTTGCTCGTGTCCTGTCCCCTATCCCCATTCATTCATTGCTTGCATGCCTTTGTTCAAATAAATGTTCCCCATTGTTGAATGTCACCTGCTCGTTGCGTCCCTTCCTCACATTGACTGCCATGGAGCGTTCAGAATGTTAGCTGGCTGTTTTCAGCCGATAAAACGTACATCTGGTCCGACGGGCCTTGGCAATATATAACGGCTCAGCAATCGCATACGGAACGAGCTGCTTAAGCGGCTCGTTTTCGTGCAGGTCCCGTTGAGGTATAAACTCCTGGCATTTCTGTCCACGCGAATAGTTAGGTAGGTCGACAATTCGGCAATTGACCCTGTAGCGCGTGGACAGAAGAGTTGGCTGGTTTATGGTGTGGTTAACAACACCCGTAGCTGGGTATCGGCATTGATCCGGAAGCTCCGACTGGATTGCTCGTTCGGTGGGCGCGCGCGGCCGCAATTTGGATAAGGCGGTCGTTCACACGCCGAACGGGCGAGAATCCACAACTATATATATATATATATATATATATATATATATATATATATATATATATATATATATATATATATATATATATATATATGTATATATATATATATATGTGTGTATATATATATATATATATATATATATATATATATATATATATATATATATATATATATGTATATGTATATATGTGTGTGTATATATATATATATATATATATATATATATATATATATATATATATATATATATATATATATATATATTGTTGCGGATTCGCGCCCGTCGGCGTGCTGACGGCCACGTAACTCGAATCGCGGCACGTCGCCCACCGGACGGACAATCCAGTCGTGACCCTCTCGGACTAACGCCGGGAACCAGTCACGGGTGGACCTTTCGGTCTCACCGCGATCGAGCCAATCAGCCCCCGTGTGGGATAGGGTTGCTCGCCAAATTCGACCTACCTAAGTACCCACGCGGAGGGTAGACCGGGCGATCGCACCTCGCCGCAGGTCGACTTCGGACACGGGCCACTTAAGCGACCCGTTCCGTACTATCGGGATAACCGAGCGGTGTTATCGTCGACCTCGACGGTTCGATTAATTATCGGGCGTATTCAGCCCACTACCAACCCTTTACGTGAAGCAAGATGAGGATTCAAAGAAAGAAATGACGAAGCGAAGCGGGAAACAGTTCAGCACAAAGCACATTTATTCGCGACGAACGGAAAGCACACATTCAATTCCACCAAAAGCACACAGAAAAGACACAATGCAATTTACACAAAAAGCAAATGTAAAAGCGAAGACACAATGCAGAGCTAATACCGACTACCGAGCACACGGCAACACTTATACAATTCTACTTCACAGACGGCGCCGACAACACATACCCAAAACCAAGGAAAAAAAATACCCTCAAGGATGAGGCGGGCCTGAGGCCGAGACCGGGTCGGGCCTACCCGTCTGGTGATGAGACGCGGAGCGGCGATGGTGCCTCAACTCCGCGGGCCTCGCGGGCAGTGTCTGGTAGGGGGTGGGAAAGGGGCCCCCTTGGTCGCACTATCTCAGCGCGGGGGGGGAAACAGGAGGAGGTTGCTGATGCTCGGGGTATAGAGGATTCTTATTGTCCCGCGACGAGCGTCTCCACCTCGGCCAGGTCGCGCTGTCGGCCTCCCTGGGGTGCAGCTCCCTGCACGACGCGAGCACCCCCTCGTCTGCCCTCGCTGCCTCTCCACAGCTCCGTCCCCTCCGCTCCGACTCCAACGCACACGACGACCAGCTCCTTCTTGCCAACTCCACCGCCCGCGAAGTCTTAACTCTCTGATCTCGACTCTCCTCCTCTACTGACGAACACGGTCGCCTTTATAAGCCCCGTGGCTTCGCCTTCTCATCTTTGACCCCCTCCCTTCGACCTTTCACCTCGCTCCCCATTGGCCCGAGAAAAAGTGGGCGTGAATGCTTTTTGATCCATAAATTTGCATATATCGATCGCCCTCCAACGCCCTGGGGGCGGGGCCACCCGCCCCTCGCTCACCGATTGGACGGCAAAAAGTGGGCGTGTGTCGTTTTTGATCCGTTTTTGAAGCACAAAATCCGTGATTTTGTACACGCTGTTCGGCGCGCGCCCTGCACGAGTCCAACACCGGTACCCACAAGCGGCGCAAGAACGGTGGCGATGCGACGGTTGCGAGGTGTGACGTGAAGGTCGTGGCGGTTGTGGTGAAGCGGCGTTGTGGTTGGTGGTTGATGTTGTGGTTGTGGTGGTAATCATGGCGGTTGGTCCAAAATAAAGATAGCAAAAGAAAAACGGCTATCCTGAAGAGTCGCAGCACGCATAAATGACATGTATTCCCACTAGACAACGGGTTTGGGCCTAACTACACATGTACTTACCGAGATACCTCACCTAAGGGACCTGAATGGTGGTTTGCGAATTTGGTAACCACAACAATATATATATATATATATATATATATATATATATATATATATATATATATATATATATATATATATATATATATACATATATATATATATATTGTTACGGCTGTGGAAATTCGCAGAACACCATAAAGGTTCTTTCTTCAGTTATTCTGGGAAGTCTGTGTTCAGTTAGATTTCCCGACCGTTGTTTAATGGGAATTTATTCGTGTCACAGGGCTGTGATCCTTTGAAGTAGGTTTTTCTTTTTCTATCGTTATTTTGAACCAACCACATCTCTACCACCATTACAACAACCAACATCGCTCCCCTTAACCATGCCAACCACGCCACCAATGCCACAACCACGATCGCCAACCACCTAACCACCTTCGCCACGACGCCAGCTATCATTTCCCTTCTTCTCCACGGACACATTCCAACCATTTCTCCGCATTCAGTCAATAAACGCGAGCAAAAGGAAGGAACTTGAGGGCGCGCGGATTTTTCCCACCTAATATTCCCACCTGTTTCTCTGCACTTGGTGTGGGGGGAGGGCGAGGCAGATCATTCGCCATTGGTCGGTTCGTGGAATGAGGCGCTGGGAACGGAGGCACGCCCCTTTTCGAGAAGTTTCTCGAAGAAGCTCGAAGGGAGGCGGAGCCGAAAATGGGGAGGAGCGAAGCGCTGAGCCCCAGGAGATATAAGGCGGACAAGATACGAGCTTCGCGCGGGGTCTTTGTCTTTTGTCTTAGTCTTTTTTTCTTTCAAGCTGGTGTGGTTCAAGCTCGTGTGGATCGGGGCTTTGATGGTTTCGCCTTCTGGGGCGGACATCGAAGAGGTGCTGCCTTTCCCTCTGGGCGCAAAGTCGCGAGGGTTGTGCGTGGAGGACCAGCTCTGCCGCACAGTCGGCAGGAGAGTGCCGGAGAGAGCTCACCGACCGTCGCACCACAAGGGTGCAGGTAACCAGCGTCGGTCTTGTGGGACCCATTCGGTCAGCCAAGTCCCACGCCATAAAGGCCCACAGGCCCAGTCTGACCCCTCTGTCTGTGGGGGTGGTCTTTTCTCTTCTTTTGTCTGAATGATGTGGCGCCGTGTCCATAAGTAAAACTGCTTAAGTGCCAGTAAATGAGTATTGCTTTTATTCGGTCGTAGTACTTTCCCTTGCTTTTGTTTGCCTTGCTTGTGTCTCTGTCCTCGTCCCGTGTATGCTTTTCTGTATACGTGTTTGATTGTTCCATTGCATCATTGTATACGTGTTTCATTATAATAAATGTGCTTTGTGTGAATGTACCCCATTCGTCGCGTCCTCCTTTCACCACATTGAAATGCCATCTTGCATTGCGGAATAAATAGTTGGGTTTTAAATACCCGTTAAATAGAATCGGATCCGGGGAGGTCGGGCGATAATACCCACTCGGTTATCACTGCAGAACGGAACGGAGGGCGTACGCGGTTTGTGTCCAAGCCGACCTGCGCCGAGGTATTGTCTCCCGGTTAGCTATCCACACGGGTACTTAGGTATATCGAGATTCGGCAATTGACCCTATCCTGCACGGGTAGAAAATTGGCTCGGCCGTGGTGGGGTTGAAGACCCACCCGTGACAGGGTTCCGGCGTTGCTCCGGAAGTTCATGACTGAATTGTCCGTCCGGTGGGCGAGCTGCTACTATTAGTGGAAAGCGGCAGTTCGCACGCCGGTGGGCGCGAATTCGTAACAACATATATGTATATATGTACATATATGTATGGACTGACGGACTGGTACAGGTGGGTTTTGAATTAGTGTTAGAAGAACCCGTGGCTCAGGACAACACCTTGCAGGAAGACCCTTCCCTACAATCAAACCCAGAGGTAGTTTTGGTGGTGGCAACGGCGGTGTGTGTGTGTGTATATATATATATATATATATATATATATATATATATATATATATATATATATATATATATATATATATATATATATATATATATATATATATATATATATATATATATATATATATATATATATATTGTTACGGCTCTGGAAACCATTTGCATTGAACATACAGATGTCCCAAAAGTCAGTTATGTCGTTAAGTATGTGTGTAGTCAGATCCCCTTCCTTTTGTCTCATGGGAGAATCAAAGGCGTGCGTTGCGATTAATTTAATAAGGTTGTTACATCTAACAAGACATCTAACAGCCATCCCATCTGCATGACCCCTCGGCCCATCACGATCCACCACCAACCAGCTGCCTTCTTGCACCCTGACGTGCCAAGGCAAGATCTCCCGGTTCCGGTTTCTCGGCTCCAACAAACGTTGTAACTCTTTCACAATGACCTTTTTGCAACGTTGATACTGTTACTTGTCAAGTATTAACCCGCGTGGAAGAGTGGCTGGGGTTTCCCGGCAGGGACCGAGGCCCCTTCCCAGAAAGGCGGGCCATAGGACCCTGTCCAATCAAAGGCGGACAGCGAGGTGTGTTTCACCAAGGGCCCTTCCCCATTGAGGGAGGTCGATAAATCCCCGAGCACTCTCTGAGTGTCGAGTTTTGGTGGGTTTTTGCTGTCACGAAAGGGGTTTTTGCTGTTTTGAAGGGGTTACGAAGGCTGTTACGATGGGGGTGGTAACAGTGGTTGTTATGAGGGCTGTCACGAGGGTTGAGCAGAAGGTCGTTGAGGAGGCGTATGTCTCTGCTGCCCCTCTACAAGTAAGGAAAGAGCGACCCTGACCCCCCTCCGTGGACCCCCGCTATTCACCACCTGAGCTCCGCCACGAACCACGAATCCCACTCGTGCGACTGGGGACCAAACCAGCGACCATTGTCAGGTGCCGCAGCATGGAGTACCCCCTTTCTCCGACGGCCAGGTACCCATCCGAACTCTGACCCCTCGCTTGTCTCTCTCCTTGGCTGTGAGAGTCCAATAAAGAACTCTGGGTTTCTTTTCATTTGTGTGTGTGTCTGCGTGTGGGTCCGTCTTTCAGTTGAACTGAATAAGTGTTTTTGGATCATTGTGAATATTCCTTGCTTGCATATTCGTGTTAAGTCTTGCTTTGTGTCTTCATTTACTGTAAATAAATCATTACAGAAATGTTTCCAGTCCATTTCTGTCCCTTCTTGAATTGGTCCAGCATGGTTCGGATCTGAGTTTAGGCAGGGTTTTATACCCGATAATCCGTTCATCCCATCCGGCACGGCTTTGGCAGTTTCCGCTCGGCTGCAACCGAACCACAGTTCGTAGTCCGTAGTTGGAACTCTACCGCAGTCAGTAGAGTGACCCGGTTCGAGCAAGACGTGCTGAGGGCGTGGTTTCCCTGGTAGTCAAAATTGCGTAGTTAATAAGGTAAATTGGTCAGAGACAAATATACCCGACGCTATGTGGTTGAAATATTGGCGACCACAGTCGGTTCAGCGACTCGCCGTGAAACGGAATTATCCGGAGCGACGGCCTACAATTCCGGGGAGTCTGGTGAAGATGACGTAGCTTTCCCCACCTTGTGGTCATTCTCGCCACCGACCCCCGGCTCACAACAGCTTGGTGTCATGAGTGGGATACAAATCCCTCCGCCTCCATCGAAAATTTGTGGGGTTTGAATCCACAAAAGTTTGGTAGTTAGGAGTGAGTCGAACTCCACGCCTCCACAAAAAAATTTACGGGATTCGGACCAGGGGTGTGCTTGACAACCCCCCCTTTTCCCTCCAAATTAAGAACAGGATTTAAATTTTATTTAATTCTCAGTACGGACCGTGGTGGACCAAGACAGACTGGTACAGGTGGGTTTTGAATTAGTGTTAGAAGAACCCGTGGCTCAGGACAACACCTTGCAGGAAGACCCTTCCCTGCAATCAAACCCAGAGGTAGCTTTGGTGGTGGCAACGGCGGTGCATGAGCTCCCCCTGCACCAAATGCCCCTGATGGAGGACCGAACAATCCCTGTCGGATCCGCGCCCGATCGTGGCGGATCGGCTTCGCCGGGGTCATTTGACATGAGACAGATGTTGGAGATTCTAATGCAAAGAATGGATGCGAAAACACAAACAATGCAAAGAACGAATGCGAATATGAAAGAAATGAGAGGTGAAATGTAAAACATGAAAAACGAAACGAATGGAAATATGCGAATGGATTTACAAAACCAACAAAGGAGTGAAATACAAGCGCTAAATGGGAATATGCAAATGCTGAAAGCGGGTCAGGAGGCAATGAAGGCGGAGTTGCTAAAGGTGAAAGGCGAAATGCAGACCATGGACCGGAAAATGGCGGATGAGATTGGTACAGTACGTTGGGAAATGACTGAGGTGGAAGGTGTTTGGTCCGCAATGGAAATGTGTAAGGGAGAAATGATGGATAGGATAACGGCGGTTGAGCGAGAGGTGGATAAACTCGGACAGGGGATGAAGGAAATTAAAAAAGGACAAGGGCAATTAAAAACAGAGATTGGGAAAAACACGGCCGTGATACAAAATTTAAAACAAGGCCAGCAGGAAGCAAAGGGGGAATTGGAAGCCGTAAAGGAAGGGTGTAAAATGAGCCATGAGGAAATGATGGAAATGGTAAAAGAGATGGGACAGAAGGTCAAGATGGAGAGCCAGAATTGGGGGAGTGATTGAAGAAACACGAGGACGAGACATCCTGTTTTAGCATGGCAAAGGAAGAATTAACAGAGACATGAAGGGAAATAGAACAGGTAAAAGACGAATTAAATAAAGTGAAAGAGGAGCAGAAACAGATAGAGGGGAAGGTATGGGACATTAAAGTGGAGCTTGTGGAATGTCTTGAGACCCGATGTAAGGGGCAGGATGGCCTCCTTCAGGAACAGAGGGAGAGGATACGCTCCCTCGAAGCAGATCGTGACCAGGTGAGTCCAGTAAAGGTAAGGCTGGGCGCGGTGAAGCTGAGGTATGATGTGAAAGGGTACATGCCGAGTTTGGGGAGGGGCAGAGTCTCCGGGGTCTCTTGGCCTAACCCAGGCCTCCAGTATGATTGTGCCAGAGTGCGTGCAGAATGCGAGTGAGATGGCATGGTTGAGTGCACAAGATGGTGCGGGGCGCGCATCGACCCAGACGGGGTTGACAAATTGTCCGGGCGAGTGGCTTGGACTTTGCGGGGATAGAGCACCGCCGGAATCCAGAGGGTCCACCCCTCCATTTTCCCCACAAGGACCGGTGAGTGGGGCTCGGAACCCGAGAGGCCGGACAGTGCCGCTAGCTCCGTACAATGGAAAGATTGATCTGAGGAAGTATTTGGCCCAATTTGACCACGTGGCCAGGGGTAATGGCTGGAGCATGGACGAGAGTGGGATCCATCTCATAGCGGCGCTGCGTGGCGGCCGAGGTCCTGACCACAATGCCCCTGGGAGCAATAACGTTGGCAGGCCTCCATTCGGCCCTAAATAACCGATTTGCAATTGATCAGCAGAGCGAGCTTGTTAAAGCTCAGCTCAGTGGGCGAAAACGACAGCCCCATGAGAAAATGGGGGATTTGGCTTTACAATATTCGCCGCACAGTGGGGATCACACATGTGAACATGGCGGTGCCCTACCAGGAAGACCTTGCCCTGGATTATTTCATCCAGGCTCTTGCGGGCACCCACACTGTGGCCCTGCTGATGGCATTTCAGCCGGAAAACCTCCAGAAGGTGGCTGACGCTGCCGCCCAATGTAGGCAGCGAAGCCACTGGCTAGAAGGTCCGAGCGTCATGTGGTAGCTGTCCGGCAGGTGGGCCCCGTGGACAGCCGTTAGCCTGGAGCTGGGGTTGGTCTTGGCACCCAAGAGCTGGAGGGAATGGTCCACGACATGATCGACCACTGGTTGGCAGGGTTTGGACCATGGTTTGGACACGTGGTGGGCCATTGGTGAATACCCCAATTCGGAATGAGGGGGGTATAATTTGGAATACCGGAGGCATGCACCGTACCCGCTTAAGTGCTTTAACTGTGATCGGTTGGGCCACCTGTCGCGAGAGTGTAGGGCCCCATGCAGGGAGAGGCCCTGGCCCACTAGACCACCAACTCCGCCCGAACAGGCCGCCCTGAACAGACCCAACACCCCCCCCCCCCGCCGCCAGTCCCAGGGAAACTAACGAGTGCTGAACATATAGGGCTGTGTTCGGCAGAACCATATGGGAAAGAGCCCTCAGCGCTGCGACAGGTTATTTATTGTGGCCAAATTGGCACTGTCAGTTTGACAATTAGGTGCAAAATTGCCAGAGTTGCTGTAGACACCGTTGTGGACACAGGAGCAAGCGCCACGATCATCAGCCCTGTGGTCCTTAATTCAAGTGTAGACTGTTGGGATGAGATCCACCACAGTTAACTGTTGTGGGCTGGGGGTCGGTAGCGAGAACGACCACTAGGTGGGGAAAGCTACGTTGTCTCCACCAGACTCCCTGGAATTGTAGGCCGTCGCTCCGGATAATTCCGTGATGCGGCGGGTCGCTGAACTGACCGAGGTCGCCAATATTTCAACCGCGTAGCGTAGGGTCTATTTGTCTGTAACCAATTTACCTAATTAACTACGCGATTTCGACTACTGGGGAAACGACTCGGGTGGTGAA